>NC_056741.1:1635169489-1635462953 GCF_019279795.1 Protopterus annectens | reverse complement strand
AAATAAAAAACAATTTTTTTCCAAAATTTTGTTTTTTTGTTTAAATTTTAAATTTTTAAAAATAACCAAAAGGGGCCAAAATTTTTTGGGAACTTTTTTGGTTTTCAAAAGGGAAAAATTAATTTGAGGGGAAAACTTTTTTAAAAAAATTTTTCCCGGGGGGGGGGTTTTTTTTGTTGAAAAAAAATTGGAAAATATTGATAAGAAAACACTTTATCATTTAACTATCACTGATCCTACTAGACAATATATTTACTTTCTACCAAAATACATAAGGACCTTTCACATCCACCTGGAAGGCCGATTGTATCAGGTATGGGGTCGATAACTGAACCTCTTTCTGAATTTCTAACTTTGCATTTAAAGCCGTTGTTACTATATGTAAGATCACGAATACAGGACACTACTCAATTTTTGAGTATTGTAAATGATATGCAGTTGGATTCAGATTGGCTACTTTGCACCTTGGGCGTAAGTTCACTCTATACTAATATTCCACATTGGGGTGGACTTGATGCTATTGAATTTTGGCTCAATGAATCTAAATTATATCAACCTGGGTTTAATACTCTCCTGTTGAATCTAACTGAGCATGTTTTGACTAAAAATGTTTTTTTCTACAACCAGGAATGTTACCTACAGATCAGAGGTACAGCTATGGGGGCATCTTTTGCCCCCATTTATGCTGATCTGTTTATGGCTATATAGAACAAATTATGATTTATGACACTCATAATTTGTTTTTGCCAGAAATTGATATCTGGCGCAGATATTTGGATGATTGCTGGATGGTGTGGAGATCGGATATTTTATATCTTCAGGAATTTATGGAATACCTGAATGATAATATATGGGGAATACAATTCACTATTACCTATGATCGGGAATCCATTACATTTTTGGATGTCTTGGTAACTAGAAATAAGGATAACACCTTGACAACCGAAACTCATAGAAAATTCCCCCAATATAATACGATTCTCCACGCATCCAGCTTTCATCCAAAACATATTGCAAAGAACATCCCTAAATCGCAATTTATTAGGATTAGGCAACTGTTCTGAGAATAATACTTTGTCAATCATGCTCAGGATTTGCATAATAGATTCATTGAGCGGGGCTATTGTTCAGGATATGTGACCATGGCTCAGAACTATGCATTAGGTCTACATAGACCTAATTTACTAACATACAAAAAGAAACATACCAAGCCAAATAAACTCAGATTTACTACAACATTTGGCAGAAATACCAACAACTTTATTAAGATTATCAGGGATAATTGGAACATTTTGGAGGCTGATGTCAGAATTCAAAACATTATTCCGAATAAATGCCTTTTCTCTTTTCGTAAGGGAAAGAACTTGGCTGGTCATTTTAATCATTACAAACACCATCATGAGTCCACTTTACCACAAATATATCAAACTACCATTTTGGGGGATAGGCTTATTGGTTCATTCCCATGTGGCCACTGTGTCAACTGTAAGCATATGTTGAAAACTAAGGAGTTCACCAGTAGGAATACCAACACTGTTTTTGACATTAGATTCTTTGCTAACTGTAACACTGATTGGGCCGTCTATTTGGCATGTTGCACCTGCCATTCATTTTATGTAGGGCAGACATCAAGACCAGTTAAATTACGTATCTCTGAGCATCTCAGTGATATCAGATGCCATAAGAATACCAATGCATTATACAAACACACTCTCATGCATCGCACTGCTAAATTTCATTTTACTATTATTGACAAAATTATTGGTGACAGAAGCATAAAGAGTGGTTGGCACAATAAACTCAACCTTAAAGAAAAGAAATGGATTACGAAACTAGGAGCATTATTCAGCCCTGGGTTAAATGACTGTTTATAAATTAAATACATTATACATGATTGTTGAACAAATGGTGTTCTAATATTCAGAATACATATATATAATTATAAATATTGAAATAGCTAATGCTAATATTGTATTATGTACTCTGATTTGTTATGCATTTTGTACATATGCATATCTATTTTTGTTCAATATTGGATCATGTATAATTGGTGCTTTAATACTTGGAATACCATATTAGGTATATGTTTTTTCTATATAATACATACATATAAATAGTCAATCATAATATGAATGTACTTCAGTCCTTAAAATGATTTATACATTTTTTGAATACATCTTTTTGAATGTATTTTCAATCATACTAATAATTTTTTGCCATTTTTATGCTGTTTGATAATTATCACATGCTAAAAATTTTTGTAACCAATCAGCATGTCTCTATCTGTTTAAATACAGCATTTCTGTTTTGGCTCCTTGCTGTACACTGAAGAAGGCTAGGTTTTCAACCATTGCCGAAACCGGTTTGTTTTGGATGCCATTATGCTGTTGGGGTAGTTTTTAATAAACTACTCTTTCTTGACACAATCTACCTGCTGCTGGCTCATTTCTTGTTTTTGGAGTTATTCACTTTGAGCCGTGCAGTTCCTGACGTGCAGGGGAATATTTTGTTTGATTATAACGTGACATATACATATCAGTGTTGCATGCCTTACTTCATGGAAACAATAATACGGCAACAATGTGTTAATATATATACAATATTGGTAAATACAATCAGTATCCGGACACATAGTTGATAATTGCTGAGAGTGCACCTTAGAATGTAGTGTGTTGATCAGGTTATTGTATATCGATGTGTATAATAGTAGCATTACGATAACAAAGCATGGAATCAATAAGTACTATTTAAGCATATATTTGACAATTATGAATGTAAACGTGTGGAGGAGACATCCGTAACCTTCCCTGGTTCCACTGGATCACACTGCATTACCATACTCGCATGTCCGGATTGTGGGTTACGCGCGCCGCATGCATATCCGTAGTCCGTTTATATATGTTTACAGTGTCTGTGTGGTTACGTGTTTTGCGTTACTTGTGACTATTTAACATATGTCTGATCCGGTTGACGGACGTGTGCAGAAAGCACTTACAGCTTTATATATGTAACAGTCTTTGCAGCATGGGCGCTTTACGTACCGTGCACATCTATATGTTCTATAGTCATAATTCCAACGCGTGACTGCAGTCACGTTTGGCGCTACTGTGACCAGTGCACGTTAGCTGTTCGTTGTCATTAATATGCATACCCTTGGTACCTATGTACATTTACATATCACCCCCGCACACACGCACGTCACAGGCATCCATTCTCCTGCTGGGAAAGGTGCGGTACTGCATGTTGAACATTCCTAATTCCCCCTCGCTCATGGCCCAGGATGCATATGTCGTCACCACAGGGCTGTTCAGATGACAGCTGCTTATATCCCATATGCATACAGGCCTTCGATTGTCAGGGTGTTGCTGTGGTGCGTTGGGTTTGGCCTTGGCGCGCCACTGTGCGGGACTGCCCTGAGCCTGTACGAATGTCAGATGAGTGACATGGGCACGTTTGTCGTGTCCATGGTACCATGTCACGGCCCCAATTAGTCTTAACCGTGCGTCGATTGGCGGTGTATCCGTTGTAGATCTCGTTATACTAATTGCACACGGTCTGATCGAACTAACCAATTTCCATTACTAACCCTCCGTATGTATGGCCTGTGTCACAATATTACAAGGGTTTAACATTGCGTGACGACTTTCACTGAGCCACAGACATGTCCGTTGCTTTGTTTGGCCCGGTTCCGCTGTGCTACACATTTAACATGGCGTAACAGGTTGAACAGCTCAGACACGAGGACATCGGGTTGTCCGTCGTTGTCTATTATTGAATGTCTCTGTGGAGTTTGTTTCACAAAGCGACACATTGTCGGCATTGTTAACGGACATCTCGCGCGAATGCGTCCGCACCGCGGGTGGCGTATGTCTGCCTTTGGCCGGCGAACAGGCATTATGCTGTGCCATTATGTCTGGGGATATATGGTTTCCTTCCTTACATAGATGATGTGCCATACTAGCAATGACCCTAGCGATGACCCGCGTCTGGGTGTGGGTACTGCTGTATTACCCACGGGAAGAGTGGCCTTAGGGTAAGTGGTGACCTAGGCAGAAGTTGCCACCGATACATCACCCGCTACCCCCCTCCTGGTCTACCTACACCAAATAGAGTCTGGAAAGGTGCCCCGAGTAGAGCAACACCCTAGGCGGCTACCTACTTGGCCTATGCCTAAGGCCGGCTATGTGTGTGGTCCCTTGGGCATCGGACTCGGGAGCGTGGCACGTCTGCCGTGGGTATGTCCAGCATTACCCACATCCAGCCCCAAGGCAGTCAACACAGCATCCATGGGTCCACATGGTGTCCCAGCTGTGCACTCCAGGAACTCTATGGAATTTAACCCACACTTAGGACAGCTGTGTAATCCTAGCCTCACCTCAGGATATGTACCTGAGTAGTAGCACAGGGCGACTGTAGTCACACTCCACATAGATGGTGCCTCCACTGACCCTGGTTATTACCATACCATTAGTTTGACAAGCCTTATCTGCAAAGCCATGGAGATGGATCATAATGGGACACATAGATAAAGACATAGGGGACCCGCATACTTTGGATACAACCCAGTTTAGCTTGGTCATAGTCAGATCATGCCCTTTACACGTGTTTCACTTTGTAGAATCAGTCACCAAGGCCATTGCTGAGGGTAAAGCAGTCCATACAGCCTACCTCAACCCGGCAGAGGCCTTCGACACAATACCCAAGTCGGGTATACTTGATAAACCCGTCATCTTGAATGTAAATCCATACATCGCCATATGGGTTGCAAGCGGGCTAAGTCACAGAACACACATGGCCATAGTTGCTGGCGCCATGTCATACTCACAGCCAGTCACAGGTGGTGTCCCATGGGGCTCAGTCCTGGGTCCACTATTTCCAGCATCTCGTTTCCAATGTACCGCATACACAGGGGTTATGGGTGACAATGTTTGCATCTGACTGCAAACCGGATGCCAAAGTCAGACACACATCTGACACAGATATCCTTCAGGAGTGCCTCACAGATGTGGATAAGTGGTACCAGAGACATGTCCTACAGCTAAATGCCAGGAAATGCATAGGCATACCCTTGGGAAGAACAAGGTTACCCGAGCTACCATATAGGTGGCAATCCACTGAGCACGGAGGGGTTACCAGTGATCTGGGGACACGTGTTGTTGTTAACCGTTCGTTAGACACACATGTTGCTAACATAGTTAGGTAGACCTTCCACATTGCCCACATCATCATGAAGGGATTCACATCTAGATCAGGGGAGGTCATTGTCCCCTTGTACTCATCACTCAATAGACCTATGATTGGGTACAATGCACCGTTCAGAATGTATCTGACCCAACACCTGCAGCAGCTGGAAAGGCAGCAGCAGTTCTACGAGGAGCGGATGCAGGGTCTCAGGTATATGTGTTATACTGACCGACTGAAAGAATTCCAGCTGTATACAGTTGCATACCACTTGCCCAGAGGTGACCCGTGCCTGGCATGCACGGCTAAGTCGAACAGAGATCTGATGACTATGCTTCACGTAAATAAGTTAGATCCCTCAGAAGCACAAGGGCAGCTGACGTACACCTTGACACTGTCATTAATCGAGCGTGTTGTTGGGACGGATTCATCACCCAGACACTCACTATGCTGTGGAGCGACATCCCAGTACATGTGAGGGCAAGCACCTCGCTGGCCTTCTGTTAGTATTTACACATGGATGTCTGAATTGATTTATTTAAGTAACCTTCTAAATGAATGTTACATTAGCACATTGTGAATCTTTACATTTCGTTGGTCTATTTTACAGTAGTCATAATCATACGGTTTATGTGTATATATTATGGTTCATTCATATTACTAGGTGTCTGCAGTTCTGTTAATATATTGGCACAATCCGTAGGACATATATATGTAGCTTACACAGTCAGACATTTGGAAAACATTTTATGTTGGTTCATGTTTCATATATGTACATATATTTCTATTTTCCGATGAAGACTGTACCTTCGAAGCAATGTCTGATGTCCTCACTGTGTGGGATGTGTAACCCAAGTAAGGTTTGTTCGCTTGTCTGCCTTTAAGGCATGTAATTAGTACCTAGCACATCTAATGTACCAACCAATTAATGCTTGTAAATGTAGTAGGTTGGACTGCATTGTATGTAGTCTGAATAAGTCTGCTTATGAAGCAGGCGAAGTGGGCTCAATAGACTATGGTGACTGCCTTTAATTCTTGGTGTGCTCTGGTTGGTCACTGGCGGTCCCTACAGTACCTCGTCTTTGCTTTGGACTTCATCGGCTGGTTGTCTGTGTTTGTTGTATGGGGAATGTCAACTGTAGTCCCTATGTGTATGACTTGTGTAATGCCTTACTACGGCAGTGTAATTCCACCGGGTTTGCATTTATGTGTGCCATCTTAGTCATACGCTTGTCCATCCATGTGAATTGCCTACTATACACTGGTATAGGGCTGTACACATTTCACACCTGCATTTTGCATTCCCCGGAGTATGGTGTGCATTATTAGCGGAGAGTGGCGCATGTGCTACGCTGCGTCCCTCCCAGGCGGGACAAAGGATTGCCTGCGAAACAACACGAGGCCAGATTCTACATACCCAGACTCCCTTGACTGCAACAGTGGACAGTACCCATTACACATCCTTCATGTGTGCTGCAGTGTGATGTGGCCGCAGCTGAATGGACCCGATACCCTGGGTATTTCTGTGCATGTGTGCTGCAGTTCATGGACAGCTATCATCAACATTGAACACGCTTGCGTGCCTATGTGTACCTGTGACGTGGTGTCGACAATTAGGTCACATGAGTAATGCAGGAAGCTAGCAGGCATTCTCTGAACAGAATTTTTGGGTCCTACAATGGACACCGATGTGCATATGTCAAGTTAGATGTTGCTGGACTGTGTCCACCTGCCCAGTGCTTTTCACTGCTGGTGTATGTTCCCCAATCGCGGATGTCTGTTTGACTACCCATTCCACATGGTGCTACATAACCAGCTGAGTTAGTACTGTGAACAAATGACATACATCCAAAGATGCTGGTTACCAACTGCTTCATATAAACCTCAGACATCCCAATGGGACATATCCGTCACTATATTTCCAATATAACACCACCGGAACATGTTGCTTACCTATGCATTCATTTAACCATGTTGTCTTCATAGGTGGGAATGCCATAGTTTACATATCCTACTTGGCGTTGTGTGTGTGCCATTAGTATGTGTTCCACAGGTCGCACATCTGTTCCGCTGTGCGGTAGCGGGTGCTCCTCAGTCTGTTGCTGGCAGACTGAGTGCTGTGTACGCCGGTGTTGGCACGACAGTCCGGCTTTGTATGTGGAATGTCAACTGTGGTCCCTATGTGTATTTCCTGTGTCATGCCTTACCGCGGCTATGTCATTTACCCGGGTTTGCAGTTGTGGGTGCCATCCTGGCCATACGGGTGTCCATCCATGACAATTGCCTACTGGACACTAGTATAGGGCTGTACACATTCCACACCTACATTTAGCATTCTCCGGAGTATGGTTTGCATTATTAGCGGAGAGTAAGGCAGGTGCTACGCACATCCCTCCCACAGGGCGGGAGGAAGGATTGCCTGCGAAACAACACCGAGCACAGAGTCTACATACCCAGAATCCCTTGACCGCAACAATTGACAGTACCCATTACACATCCGTCATGTGTGCGGAAGTGTGATGTGGATGCAGTTCTATGGACCGGTACCCTGGGTATTTCTGTGCATCTGTGCTGCATTACATGGACAGCTATCAGCAACATTAAACACGCTTGCGGTGCATATGTGTACCTGTGACGACAATGAGTTCACTTAAGTGTTGAAAGAAGGCGGCATTCCTGTCTTTAGACAAATTTTTGGGTCCTACAATGGACACCACTGTGCATATGTAAAGTGTAGAGCTTGTCGGACTGTGTCCTTGTGAGCAGTGGGTTTCACTGATACTGTGTGTTCAGGAATCGCGGATGTCTGTTGGACTACCCATTCCACATGGTGCTACATAACCAGGTGATTTACTACTGTGGACAAATTACATACATCCAAAGATGCTGGTTAGCAAATGCTCCATATAAACCGCAGACGTCCCAATGGGACATATCCGTCACTGTATTTCCAATATAACACCACCAGAACATGTTGATTACCTATGTATTCATTCAACCATGTTGTCTTCGTAGGTGGGAATGCCATAGTTTACACATCCTACGTGACGTTGTGTGTGTGCCATTAGTATGTGTTCCACAGGTCGCACATCTGTTCCGCTGTGCGGTAGTGGGTGCTCCTCAGTCTGTTGCTGGCAGACTGAGTGCTGTGTATGCCGGTGTTGGCACGAGTGTCGGCTTTGTATGTGGAATGTCAACTGTAGTCCCTATGTGTATTTCCTGTGTTATGCCTTACTGCGGCTATGTCATTTACCCGGGTTTGCAGTTGTGGGTGCCATCCTGGCCATACGGGTGTCCATCCATGACAATTGCCTACTGGACACTAGTATAGGGCTGTACACATTCCACACCTACATTTAGCATTCTCCGGAGTATGGTTTGCATTATTAGCGGAGAGTAAGGCAGGTGCTATGCACACATCCCTCCCACAGGGCGGGAGGAAGGATTGCCTGCGAAACAACACCGAGCACAGAGTCTACATACCCAGAATCCCTTGACCACAACAATTGACAGTACCCATTACACATCCGTCATGTGTGCGGAAGTGTGATGTGGATGCAGTTCTATGGACCCGGTACCCTGGGTATTTCTGTGCATCTGTGCTGCATTACATGGACAGCTATCAGCAACATTAAACACGCTTGCGGTGCATATGTGTACCTGTGACGACAATGAGTTCAGATGCAGCGTTGAAATAAGACATTATTCGATTCTTTCCACAATTTTTGGGTCCTACAATGGACACCACTGTGCATATGTAAAGTGTAGAGCTTGTCGGACTGTGTCCTTGTGAGCAGTGGGTTTCACTGATACTGTGTGTTCAGGAATCGCGGATGTCTGTTGGACTACCCATTCCACATGGTGCTACATAACCAGGTGATTTAGTACTGTGGACAAATTACATACATCCAAAGATGCTGGTTAGCAAATGCTCCATATAAACCGCAGACGTCCCAATGGGACATATCCGTCACTGTATTTCCAATATAACACCACCGGAACATGTTGATTACCTATGTATTCATTCAACCATGTTGTCTTCGTAGGTGGGAATGCCATAGTTTACACATCCTACGTGACGTTGTGTGTGTGCCATTAGTATGTGTTCCACAGGTCGCACATCTGTTCCGCTGTGCGGTAGTGGGTGCTCCTCAGTCTGTTGCTGGCAGACTGAGTGCTGTGTCTTGCCGGTGTTGGCACGAGTGTCCGGCTTTGTATGTGGAATGTCAACTGTAGTCCCTATGTGTATTTCCTGTGTTATGCCTTACCACGGCTATGTCATTTACCCGGGTTTGCAGTTGTGGGTGCCATCCTGGCCATACGGGTGTCCATCCATGACAATTGCCTACTGGACACTAGTATAGGGCTGTACACATGCAACACCTCCATTTAGCATTCTCCGGAGTATGGTTTGCATTATTAGCGGAGAGTAAGGCAGGTGCTACGCACACATCCCTCCCACGGGGCGGGAGAAGGGATTGCCTGCGAAACAACACCGAGCACAGAGTATACATACCCAGAATCCCTTGACTGCAACAACTGACAGTACCCATTACACATCCGTCATGTGTGCGGGACTGTGATGTGGTCGCAGTTCTATGGAGCAGTACCCTGGGTATTTCTGTGCATCTGTGCTGCATTACATGGACAGCTATCAGCAACATTAAACACGCTTGCAGTGCATATGTGTACCTGTGACGACAATGATTTCAGATGCGCATTGAAATAAGACATAATTCGATTCTTTCCACAATTCTTGGGTCCTACAATGGACACCACTGTGCATATGTAAAGTGTAGAGCTTGTCGGACTGTGTCCTTGTGAGCAGTGGGTTTCACTGATGCTGTGTGTTCAGCAATCGTGTATGTGCTTGACTACCCATACTGTGTTGTGCTACAGGAACCATGTCTTCCGACACCAGAAACCAATGCTATACATCCAATGTTGCAAGTTAACAACCACTTTCATACCATACCCAGAGGTCACGATTGGGAGGTATTGCCACTTTATTGTCGGAACAACACCCCAGACTGTGTACATCATGGGAACTTTAGGCCAGTCTTACCGGCCATTTCCAAATGTAATTGGCAGACACATGTCAATACATGTATGATAAGACATATTGTCATGCAGAAGTTGATCTATGTTATTTGGACATTGGCTTCTGCTTTTGGCATCCGTTGCTGTGAGTGTTGCCAGTTACCATACACATTGCTTGCTCAGAGGCAGACTACACAATACTGCGCAGTACTGTGGTCTCCTTTAATGACCCTGAGCCAGTGGTCGATGGTACGGCAGCCACTGCATCAATCACATTGCCATCTACCAGTACCTACAGGACTGCATGAGCCAGTCATTCACTTACCCAACTGTGGTTCACTGGACCAATGCCATGCATCCAGTGTGGTGTACCCCAGCCATACACAAAATGTACAACACGAGGAGGTGGCTACTACAAGGTGGAGCAGACACGTTGTGAGGTGTGACACCCTTGGTCATCATATGTGTAGACCTACACACTGTCATGAAATAGTCCAGGGCACATTCCACAGATATACCTACATGGACCTGGCTAACAATCATACCACCTTCAGTTGCTATGCTGGACACCTGGGAGCTCAGTCCCACATATGCTCTGACTGGGTTCACATAGAGGTGGGGTTTACTCAACATACACACATTGCCAACATACAGGCTGACAAGTCCAGTGAGGACATCTCCACACCCTCCCCACACATGAGGAGATGTGTGTACCACTGGTTTGTGGTCACCAAATGTTCTGTGACACACAGGTGGGACATGCTCTCTCCAAGGTAGTGGACATAGCATCGATGAGACCAGCTGGTGACCCCGCTGTGTACTCCACTATCTCGGTTATGAATTGGACCCACAGTTAGGACAGCTATTTCTTTGTAGCCTCACCTCAGGTAGGGTACCCAGGTTGTGTCACATGGCAACTGTAGTCCCACGTCAGGGGGCCAATACCTCCACTGAGGCTGGTTATTACTGTCCCATTACCCTGAGGAGACCTATCTGCAAAGACATGGGGAGGGATCATACTGTGGCTCGTACATGACTGCATAGGGGACATACTTACTTTGCCTCACACACGGTTTGTCTTGTTCAGGGACGGTTCATGCCTTTAAAGCATGGTTGACATTTTCAGGACAGTCGCGCGGCCACTGATGGTGGTGTTGCGGTCCATACAGCCTACCTCGACCTGGCAAAGCCCTTCATCACATTACCCCCCTCAGGTATCGTTGATAAACCCATTGGCTGGGATGTGAACACGCACATCACAGAATGTGTTGTAAACTGTCTATGTGACACAACCCACACGGTCATAGTTGCTGGCAGCATATCAGACCTACTGCCTGTCAGAAGTGGTGTCCCATGGGGCCCTTCCATGTGTGCACTCCTGTCATACACCTACATCTTCACGGTACAGGCACACACAGGGGTGCTATGGGCAACAGTGTTTGTAGATAACTGCAAAACAGGTGCCATAGTGGGACAGACATCTGACACAGATATCCTTGAGCGCCTCCCAGGTATGCATATCTGCTGTCAGGGACATGTCCCACAGCTAAATGCAACGTCATGCAACATCATACCTGTGGAGAAGTACTAGGTCACCCCTGTCCAGCATATAGGTGGCTGTCCACTCAGCACAGGGGTGATTACCAGGAATCAGGGGACAGTGTTGGACGGTCACCATTCATTCCACACACGTTGCTATCGTGGTTGTGTGGGTCTTCTACATTGCCCACCTGTTGGTGCAGGGATTCACATCTACATCAGGCTAGGTCATTGTTCCCTTGTACCCATTATGTGTTACACCTATGATCTACTACATTGCCCCATTCAGACTGTATCTGACCATACACCTACAGCAGCTGGGAAGCCCACATAGGTTGATCGTTGTACAGATGCGGATGACACCATTTTGTGTAATGCTGCCCCACATGTAGGACCCCTGCCACATCCGTCACATACCTGCTGTTTGGTGTTGACCTGTGCCTGACATACAAGGCCATGTCAACCCATATGTCATGTGTATGCTTCACCTACTGTATCCGCATCCCTCAGAATCACTAGGGCAGGTGACATTTACCCTGTCACGGTCATTCATGGGATGTGTTTGGGTGACACATATATCACCCAGACAATCATTATGCTGTGGATCTACATCACAGTACATGTGAGACAGACATCCTTCCTAGCCTTGTTCGCAGCTATGTTGTCCATTGGATGGAGAATTGCAGGTATAGGCCAGGGATTACATCATTATCACTGCTTGGCGGAGATACAGCAATATCATGGGTATTTCATCTGAAGCACAGAAGGTTGGCAAAGTCATCCTAACTATGGTGTAGTATTATGGCTGGGCCTGGGACGATGGCCTACCCTGTACCTATGGACGTGTGAACCTATATTCATAGTTTGTCACATGTACAATTGTCTATCCACTATAGTCTTTCGCCACTGTATATTTCTGTGGCACATGATTGTCCTCTGTATTACATGCAGGTATGCTGTGTACGTTGCACATACGTCACAGTTGATGACAGTGTATCTGTGTCCCTAACACTGTGATACTGAGGACTACCACACAACCTTCACAGCATTACATGCATATGTCCATTCTATTCTTCTTTGGCCTATGGGGGGGGGGTGTTAAGGCAAACATTACTCATGTCCCTGTTTGTGCATGCTTCATGTTGGTGTTTGACCAGGCTCCGTTGCAGTCATGTGTTGGACGGTAGTGTGTCTGTGTGTTTGCCATGTGTTTCTATTGCCAGTACATCTGTGGGAGGTGTAGTTGACACATGTTCCTCTTTGCAGGGACACCCATCCTGGTGTTTGTGTCATGCATCTGCACTTGGCACGTGCCATATGTCCTGTACTATTCCCACAGTCGTGTATGCCTTCATGCACTACTACTGCGTGTTACTGGCTGTGTGTATGTGGTACACATGGACATTGTGATGTTTGTCTTGACCTATTCCAATGCTAGAACGTAAACATCTGTCAATTAAGTATTTTAAATCAAACTGTAACACTCATTTGTATTTTCAACATGACACTTATTGACACAGGAAGCTGGGATTAATAACATTTTATTACTGTGCAGCAGGAGGCAAAGGAGTATGCAGTCAAAGTTTAGACATCTGTTCAACTCTATACATGTTACATCTGTATGAGCATTCTGTATACTATCATCTTTTACACACATTAATGATGTTGTCAGTCACAAGGCATTTACATTGCTAGAGTACAGAACATTGTATTCCTACAACAGTGCTCAGGTAATACTTATTACATGTTTTCCCACGAGGATAGCCCAACCTTGCGAGCCACATATTCAGTTAGACTGTACTTTGGTAAGTTCTGCTCTGACACGGTTCCAACACTGTTCATATTCAGTCCTCACTCCGTGTCCTACTAGGTTCCTGTGTCTCTCTGCTGAGCAGCTGTACTCTGTGTTACAGCTCAAAAGCCTATCCTCCTCAGTAGAAGGATGACAGATATACCTGTACATACATGTATTATTCTGTAACCGAGCAGATGACTAATGCTGACTGACATACACCTGCTGCAGTGGTTACTGCTAGGGTTAGGGTTCAATCACACTGCAGCTACACTACAAGCAATTACATGCATGAGAAGCTGTACTGCTATATTGTCAGGTAGAATAATATGCATTATACACTATTAGCTTCTAAAGTTGCACGTCATATTATGTTTAAATATGTATTTTGCTAACATTCTCCCTCCTTTGATTGCTTCTACTCTATCCAGAGACATATACAACATTATTTCATTCCCTGGCGTCTTCCTCTGTGGAACGTTTAACTAGGCAAGTAATTTGATGTACATTGCAAGTAGGATTGCATTTTCTATTGACAAATACCACTACAGGTCTTGATACATAGTGTCGGGTACAGGTATGTTGCCAGAGTCCCTAATACTTACATGCACAGTATCCCGCACTAGACACATGCTCCCAATATGGGCAGAACAACACAAATGGCAATCATGATATTCAGTATGACTGACCCCATCCACCCAATGGTTTGTGGAAATGGTTCACAGTGGGTTTGGGCCTGGTTCCGCCATGGATGACACCTGCTATATTACCTGTAGGTGGGCGTTGCTTTTGGTCTCTTCATGTGGTAGTTGGACACAGCGATCTTCTTCAGTAAGCGCGCACATACCAATTCTCAGCGCCACGGTGCAGTCGTGCACTATTACATTTTGTGACACAACAGTTCTCATTGCATCCAGTTCATCAGTCACATGTTCAGGAGCGGGTACTCACATTCATCCTTCCTCCAACAGTTTTTGATAACTTCCTCTGTTCCCTGATTGATTTCACTACTCCAGAAGCTGGGGGTGTTCCAGCCCAGGTTGTGACACTGTCACTGAAGTCCATATGAATCGGTATTCCTTTATCTCTTGCAGAGGACTGACATGTCAGAACAGCTTCCATTTCACCCACTGGATTAGTAGGTTTCTCGACTGTGTTCCCAGTTCTTGAGCTATATGTGTTATAGTTCGTTTCACCCACAGGCAATTGTACAGTATGTCATGTGACTGGAGCCAGATAACCCAAATGACAACTGCGGACCAATTCCCAGGTAACCATTGCTATGCTTATTTCCCACAAACAACATAACTATATTCTACTTTATTACTGATGCGGGTTACCTCTGCATGTAACAAATTCCTGTCTCTAACAGAGGAATGTTTATACAATTCAGGATGTTTCTGCACATCCTTCAACATTATTCTCATGATGTTTCAATACAATTAGGAATGGTGCTACAAGTTGTACTGTGATCTTTGGCTGTTATATGACATTAAGTAAGACACAGTTATGTTACAAATACTCCCACCAACTGAAACTGTACCATGTTTATGATAACATACAATTCCTTTTTGTGTAACAGGTAAGTACATTGCCACATTGTCCTGTGATCTCACAGAACCTGTATCAAAGAGTAGATATTCACAAGTCTCAATCTATCCCCAAGGGGACAACATGCATCGGAAGTCCTCCATATGATGTAGGTATGGCAGTACAAACACAGCAATTTAAAGTGTTCCTAGTCTCTATATGCACGCATCATGCCTAGGTATCTGTTGAAGTGTGGAAGACACTCTGTGACCAGTTGATCACGTATCAGTATTTGTATCCGTGTAGTTATATGCAGGTAAGGTCCCAGAGATTGTGACGTAAACACAAACATGGTTAATAGGTGTATAATCATTAGGACAGCAAACATAAATGTCTTTGGGGTTGCTTTGTATTGTTATATAGTCTTCGCCGTGTGATTCGGGCTCTTTGGTATATCAGCTACAAGATGTCAATCAGACTTGATATCCTTTACCAGTTTGAGAAATGTGAGGTGGACCCAGGGCGACCTCTCTGCAAACTTTACTGCGGTGGCGTTGCCAACAGTACCGGTACAGACATTCGCACTGTCCACTTGGCAATACTGTTCTTTGGATAACAGTGACATACACACAGGATACTGGTGTCAGCTATGCTTCCGTCTTCGTTTGCTCTTATCTGTAACAGACTTTAACTGAAGAACAGTGTTACTAGTTAACAATCCTCTCATGTCACCTACTACTGAGTCATCGACCTCCGGCTCTGCAGGCATGACAGCTTTCCACTCTGGCACATGATATGCCATTCCACATACTACTTCGAGGTGGGTGCAGCACTTTACATTTGGAACTGTTGTCATGCTCAGCAATGCTAGAGGTAGACAGCTGATGTAACTCGTCTGGATGTCACCCAGCAAACTCCTCTACTTATTTCTCGGGATCCCATTCTACAGCGGCAGCAGTCGTGCTGAGTGTGGGTTGTACATGCAATTGACATTCATGGTACAGTAATCCCCCAGGTAGCGTGATTGTCTGGTTAACTACATGTGTTCTACTGTCACTGTAGCTTCTTTACAGCATGCCAGATCTAGGGATACTTAATTTTACTGGCACCTTTGCCACTGCTGCTGCATCCGGATTACTGGTTGGGAATGCTTCTACCCATTTTGATTATATATATGTGTAATCGCTGAACAGTATTTGTTCCCTTCACATTTATGCAAATGTATGAGTTCCATACAAATAGTACAGAACGGTTAGGGTGGTGTAGGTAAACTCACTCCCTTCGGTTTAAATACTCCCTGTGCATGATATCTATGGCAAACGTGACACGCTGCTCATGAGGTTTGTATGTGGTTCGTCATTCCGTATGTTAGGTATTCTGTTAACCAAATGTACCATCCCCCCTGTTGAGACATGTCTCTACCTGTGGCTCCACAAAGCCGCATATCTGAATATCTTAGACGTTAATATTGGCTTTATCACTGTGGATATGTGCAGTCCGTGTTCAAGGATTGCTCCTCGTCATAACCACGTCGGCTTTTCTGCTTTCGTAGTTGCTGTTTGCATTGTTTGTACAGTTTCTACATCTAAACAGTCTGAGGTTTGTCATTCCTCATTCACACAGACACTTTCCAACTGTGTCGCTGCTTGTTTTGCAGGTGCATGAGCTCATGCCTCACCTTTCCTACTGTTATCCTGTTGCTTTCTATGCCCTGCACATTTACAATTACCTACTTCAGTGGGTAACTGCATGTAGTCTAATGCATTCAGGTTCGTGCGCATGATTAATCGGTTTACCGGTGGATGTTATCATTCCCTATTCTTCCACTGCTGCTCATAAACATGCACTGCACAGACAACAGACTGACTATCGGGACATATGTCCACACATCATTTTTCCGCTACAGTACAGGCACGTGTTAAAGCTATCTATTCTGCTGCTTGAGCAGACACGTTATGCTGCAGGGTTTGGCCGTCTACAGTGTCATTATCAATAACTACTGCATAAACTACTTCATTCGTTCCTGTAGGGCTCTGTCTACATGATCCGTACACATTAACTGTCACCTCTGCATCATCTAAGGGTATATCAGTGTTATCATGTCTGTGTGTAGTTATTTAATCCATTTCGTATAGGCAACTGTGTGGTGTGCCATACACAGGTGTCCGACGTGGCGTTGATAGGTTTCATGTTGTACAACGTTCAATCACCATGTGAGGTTGACTCAGTGGTATGGTCAGACATGACATATGTGTAGCACGAGTCAGGAATTCTATCTTCTCTTGCAGCAGATTGATCGCAACTGCATGACACATTCTCACAGTGAGAGGGTGGTCTAGTAACATTACGGCGGGGCCTGTACTGCCATGGGTGCTACAACAACTGCCTGTACACAATGTGGCACTGACCATGCCACAGTGTCCAACTGCAATGAGTAGTCAGCTATTTAGCGTTGCTTACTTCCCTGCTGTTGCATCAAGACTGGCGTCATATATCTCCGCTTACAATCTACGGTCTGACAACATGTGTTATGATTATTCACGAGACCTACTACAGCTGTTGAGGCTATCAATCGTTCTAGTCTGCATAACGCTGTTTCTGCTACTGTAATCCGTGTACTATGTGTTGTGCTGCCATAGGTGTATTACAGGTTAAGGCAAACAATACAGCGGATTGCACAGCATTGTTTGGTATCCAGATTTAACATGTGTTAGTCGGCCCAGACACGACATCATTCCCTTCTTGTTAGTTGGCTTGGGTGGTTATTATATTGCTACCTTCCTATCGTCATGTGATGTTCTACCCTACTTGGATACCAGATATGCCAGGTAATTGACCTGTATTCTCTGTAGTTGCAATTTATGCTTGCTTACTTTATGTCCCTGTTCTGCTGATTATCTCAATAATGCTATTGTATCTTCCTAAAATTGCTGCTGGGTAGGGGCCGCAAGCAGAATATCATCAATTAAAGTGGAGCTTGACTGGCCGGGTGGAGTTGACACCGAATGTAGCTAGCCATCCCCTGTGAGAATATCGTTGTACTTTCACAGTACCGCCCCGATAGCCGGGTATGGCTGTATCTGTCACCCTGACTGTACAAGCAAAGCAATACGGACTATGTGGATGTATAGGTATTGCAAAGTAAACATAGCTTATATGTACCACGGTAAGATACTTCTGTGGCATGTTCATTGCATTGAATATAGTGTGTGGGTCTGGCACCAACGCTACCCTAAGTATTCTTACATGATTTACAGCTTATACATACTGTACCATCCGCCATTCCCCTTTTGGTTTCGGTCAGGGATACAGGGGTATTGCATGGTGAATAGCGATTACTTTGTGGATGAAATTCCCTGTATGACTTTGCAGATATCTTCTGGTGTCCACGGTCTATACGCCTTCTGGGGTTGGGTCCTGGCCTTCCTGTCCTGCCTGATGGTTCGGTACTTCAATTAATTGACAGATATCCTCACTCTGTTGTAGTACTGTGTTCTTACTCGGGTGTCCCTAGGTATGTTACGTGTTCAGGATGTGGTTTCAATAGCTTCTATTACATTTGTTCGTTATGCTACCTCTGTTGCCACAGGATAGCGTGTGGGGACTAGCCTGCCCTCCCGCTTAATATCCTGCATGTGGTACCGGCGGTGTTGGGGTGTTGTGGGGGGGGGGCGAGCGGTACTACTGTATTATGATCTTCTCTGTGCGTATGATGCTTAGCCATTTGTAGTGTTCTATTCCCTTCGGTACACTACCTCAGTCCACCAATGTGCATGACGGATACCCAATTGTCGCTGTTTTGTCGCCTGCACATCTTAGGGCTGCCACCTTTTCAATGCACAATGTGGGACATTAGTGTTGAACGTGTAATTTGCCTCGAAAATGCATCCCCACGGCCAGTACATAGGACAGGTATTCACGTTGTGCCAGGTGTGCGACCGATTGTTGTAGCATTTCAGTTGCTTATTCTGTTTATTATTATATTTTGCTGTTCCACATACAAATTAACTCTTTTATGCTACCATTTTGATATATATCTGGGAAATGTTTGTCCTGAGATATCAGGACATTTGACATGTGTTCGGTTTATTTACAGGACACGGCTGGCCAGAGAGGGCATATCCGTCTCAGGGTGGAACAGGTGTTTACCTTGGAACATATGCATCAAATTTTCAGCGATTACAATGTTTCAGTAACGGTATGTTGCCTAATATACCATCAATGTCATATTTATTACCCCATTTTGCTGCGTAACTCACATTATGTGCTCTCTGCGATTGCATATTCTTCACGTCACCCGTCAAATCGGATCACATGATCTGTTGCTTCAATAATCTCCCATATCCTCTACCGACTGCTCATTACCCTTCTGTCATAACACGTGTCTCCTTCCCTGTATCCACTGTAGTGTCTACATTCACTATTTACTCTGCTGTGTGTTCCCTGACCTATGTTCAGATTTAACAGTATGTGGGTAGGTCTTGACCGATATCACTACTGTTAACAGAAACACAATGTAGTCTGGTCCCTGATCTACAATAGACACAAAAGGCAGACACTCCTTACCTGGGCCTCCTGTTTAAGGCTGCACGTTTTCTTCTTGGGATCCAGTTTTCCGCTTTTCAGCCACAGATCAGACAGTAAACAGCCTCTTTACACACAACAATTCAGTCGGAGGTCTTTTCATTCAAGAAGAACCATTTATGCATATTCTCCAGCGTACATGTCTAACCAGCCATGCACTCTGACCTGTAGCTTACCAAGGAATTCGGATTACAAGGATCACGATGTGAAATAAGTTGTTACAACCAGACTGTAGTTATCAGTAGGCTTTTCTAAGTGACAGCCGATAACACAGGAGGCTCGGGTTCGGACAGTTTTAGTAGTGTACACAGGCAGGCTAAATAATGTACAGTCCAAGTATGAGAGTTTTGTCTGACTCTATACAGTAAGCAGTTTCTTTATATAGTGTTTACAATCAGCATTTGCCCAACTTACTGGCGTGGTCGGTCACAGGGCATTTCCATCACTATGGTCCGCAATAGTCTATACATACGTGGGTGCTGGGCTCGTGCTTTTAAATTGTTTTCTCATGGGAATAACACAGCCTTGCAAGGCACCTTGTACATTACAGTATCCTTTTGTGATTGTAGCTGTTTCAAGGACCCTAGACTGTTACGATACAGTGGACAGTTAATTTCTTGATACGTTGCTTTGTCTGTCTGGTAGGGAGTTGTACTGCTATCTTCCATTGAGCTCACAAGGCCATCCTCCTCTGGGGAAGGAGTGCTGTTATGCATGTACATACATTTATTGTTCTGTAACCCAGCAAATAATTAATGATGACAGACATGAGCCTGCTGTCCTGCTTACTGCCAGGTTCAGAATTCCATCACAGTACAGCTTAGCTTCACCAATTACATGCAGGCTTAGTTCTGCTGCCATATTGTGCGGTACAATTCAATACATTATATAGTATTTCGAGTGTAAACTGGAACTTCATATGTGTTTCTATATATTTCTGAACAACATCCATCCAGCCATATGCATGTTGTTCCATCCTTTACCTTGACCGTGTGTATTTGTCCGTCCAGCCACGCTAATCTCCACATGTGATGTCCCAGTTTCCCCTTCTTTGCCTGTAGCACCCTGTTAGGATGTCCTGTGTGTTAGGCACCTGTTCCGCTATATGTGATCGACTTCACTGCAAAGATAATCGTCGATCGGTGGTCCAACGACCCGACTTGTCCACATGTGTACACTTATGTGCACCGTGTCGTATGCAAACCTAGATGGTTTGGACGGGTACATACTACATGCGGATGTACACATTCTGCTGACACATTCACATGCAGCCATTTACATATCTGTACCTGCGGTGGGTTGCTGACATGTAAGTGCGTATTTGCCAGCGTGGCATTGCCTAACACAAACATCTTACCACAGTTCAGGTATGCACATTGTGTGTGGTTGTATAGCTGCACACGGATGCTAGCAGGTTTGGGTGCAGGGGTATACATGGGTGTGACTGACATGTACAATGAGGCTATTGTGTAGTACATCCGAATGCATGGGTTCTGCTTCTGGATATTACACTTCATCATACACCATCCAGTGTATGCAACAGAGATGTTGCTGGGTCTGGGATATGTTGCTATGCACATGTTTGCCTGTGTTTGGGGTATCTTGCTTCCTTACTGTTGTTATGTCGGCACAGCTACCCGCTATGTACTGTCACTACTGCTTGTGACCATTATGGTTGGCACCTTTTCCAATGCCCATAGTGGGGCATGTTATGTGGACACTTCGAAATTTGCAGGACTACACATACCCAGGGCTAGTGCAGTAGACAGAACTTCACTTGTTTGCCATACTATGAGCCTATTCTGTTAGCGTTTGGGTTCCTTATTTATTTTCTTATGCCATGTCTGTGTTCCATACCGTAATGTATATGTTTTATGCTACTATTTACATGTATATTGCGGAATTTGCGTGGCAGGGGATCGAGTCATTTTCCATTTTACGATTGTTGCAGGGACACGACTGTCCAATCAGGGACTGTCCATGGCACTTTGGGACAGCAGGTAACCCTGGTGACCATGCCCATGTCGCTGCTGGGGTTTCCACCTTTTCCATTTTCCGATCTGGGATATTTCCGGGACTCACATCTGCCTTTACAGGCCGACACATACAAACGGTCACTATATAGCATAGAAATTCACTTGTTTGCCTAAATAATTTGCTTATTATTGTGGCAATTTCCTTGCTTATTCTGTTTATTGTGTCATTTCGGTATTTCTGTTACAGAAATAACCAATTCATGCTACCATTACATTACATACGGGATATCATTGTGTCCTACAATCGTAGCACATCAGCCATTTCTAATACGTTTTTGCGGGACACAACTGTCCATGGAGAGACTGCCCCAAACAAAGTGGGACAGGTGGTGACCTTAGTTGCTGCTCCTATGTCGGTGCGGCGCTGACATGCGGCTGTACACCTTCTCTGAGTGTAAACACTGACAGTGCATTGCGGGACGGAGGCGGTCTTATGCGTATCCTTTGCTCCTTGAACGGGTACACTTATGCCTTGGTGGCTTCTATTTGCTTCTCCGTTAATTTGGAACAGGGACTATGTTGCGTACTGTACGTGCGTTTCATTCTGCACGGGACCTGGCTGCTGCCATTACTATTGTGGGCGGACCGTGGCTGTCAGCACATTAGGTTGCTCACCTCATGCCGGCTTAGACACGCCTCCAGACGCATCCTACCTGGGCTCGCTCACGTACACTACGCACGTGTCTGTGATTCCGGTGCACTCTCATTAATATGTATATGGCGCTACTGCGCCGGATATTCCATGCACCGCCGGCGCAGGCCTTACGCCGGCCTTGCGCCGAGCTTCATGAATCCCGGGGACTGAGTATATTAAGCACCTTAAAATTCTAAACCATCACTGATTACCCTCCTACAAGACAAGGTGAATACTCTCAAGATAAATACAAAGGTCATGCTCATTCTTAGTATAAAACAGATTTCAGTTGCATAGATTTCTACTTCCACTAATCATCACAACTGAAGACTCAGTTAAAATAGAAGTTATGTTCTTACCATAACGTTCCATGTTAGTTGTCTTCTTCTCGCCTTCTTTCTTGCTGGATGGGTTCAGAGCCGACCTCGGCTCCGACTCGGCCACTCTAAAAGCTCGAGAGTTGGTTCCACCGGCTCGAGGCTGCCCCTATATCCCACAATGCTAGGCGTGAATTACCTCAGATCTCGTTTGTGAGCTAGGCCCAGCTAAAAATACAACCAGGAAAACTGGAAAAATTCCACCTCTATAAACAAGGGGAAGAGAAAGGGTGACCTAAGCCTGATGTAGGAAATATGCACAGCAGAGCATATACCTATCGCAAAGAGGTGGTAGAAAGAGAGGTCACAATCAAACTCCTCTAGGTCTGTCCAGGCCAGGGGGAAGGAGGGTGGGGCCTTAAGAAAGAAGCGAGAAGAAGACAACTAACATGAACGTTATGGTAAGAACATAACTTCTATATGTTAAGTTGTCTATCTCGCCTTCATTCTTGCTGGATGGGACCGCGTCCCTAGCACCTTGTCCCGGGTGGCCTAACGAAACAGACTCTTGAGAACAGTGGAACCAAAGTTAGCTCTATGTCTAGAAGCTAAATCCAACTTATAATGAGAAATGAATGTGTGAGGAGTAGCCCAAGTAGCCGCTGCACAAATGGTGTCAATAGGCAGTCTGTCTTGGAAGGCTATAGAAGTAGCCAAAGCTCTGGTGGAATGGGCTTTAGGTTTGCTAGGCAGCTTTGGTGTCTAATTTCATAAACAAGGGAAATCAGAGATGTTAGCCATCTAGATAATGATACCTTTGAAACTGAAAGTCCCTTTCTGCCTTCTGCATAAGAGACAAAAAGCTGGTCAGATTTTCTGAATTGTTTGGTTCTATCCAAATAGTACCTTAACTGACGGTGAACATCTAGCCAATGCAATTTTTGTTCAGACCTATTAGAATATTCTGGAAAAAACACAGGGAGGTCAATGCTTTGATTTAGGTTAGCCGTGGAGGCTATTTTAGGTAAAAGGGCGGGTTCGTTCGTAAGATACCCTGTCCTTATGGAACAACAGATAAGGAGGTCGACAGCTGAGTGCATGAAGTTCTGAAACTCTTCTGGCTGAAGTAATAGCTACCAGAAAGAGAGTCTTCCATGATAGCAATTTTAAAGAACAGGAAGCTGCAGGTTCGAAAGGGGGGAGAATCAAAGAACTGAGAACTAAATTAAGGTCCCATGCAGGAGGAGGATTTCTTATAGGAGGTCTGAGTAGAAAAACTCCTTTCAAAAAGGCTTTGCAAAGCTTGTGGGACATTATGGCAGACTCTGAAATGCCCACAAGAAAGTTAGATATAGCTGCCAACTGAACTTTGAGAGTAGAAGGAGAAGAACCTGCATGAAAGAGTTCAGCTAGAAAATCAAGAACCATATGGATGGGAGCAGTGAAAGGATCTAAGTCCCTTCCTTGAGCCCAATAGGCAAAACGTTTCCATTTACTCAGATAAATTTTCAGAGTGGAAGATTTGTGGGAAGCTATCAAAATATCTCGAACAGAGTGAGATATGTGAGGAAGCCTGGCTAAGGTTGGAACTGGAGGAACCAAGCAGTGAGGTTCAGAGAGGGGAGGGAGCGATGTAACTGACCCGATTGATGGATCAAAAGATCTGGAACTAGGTCCAGATGCCAAGGTTGCTCAAGAAATTGATGTAGAAAGGGGTACCAAACCTGCCGAGGCCAGTAAGGAGCAATGAGGATCAATAAGGCCTTCTGAGCGATAGCTTTCTGTATCACTTGAGAGATTAGTGGGAAGGAGGAAATGCATACAGAAGTCCCGGGCCAAACTTGGACTAGAGCGTCTCTGCTGGGCTGGTCTGGTAAGAATAGTGTGAAATAATCTCTGCACTTGCTGTTTTGGGGAGTAGCAAAAGGTCGCAGCAAGGCTGATCCCACTTGAGAAAAATTTTTCTCACAACAGAGTCTTTCAGAGACCACTCGTGAGGCATGAGGATAGCTCTGCTCAACTTGTCCGATTTGATTGGACTTCCGGGATGTGCGTTGCTATCAGAAACCGCTGAGAAGAAATCGCCCATTGCCACAGTCTGAGTGCTTCTCGACATAGGGATAGGACCTGGTTCCGCCTTGTTTGTTGATATACCACACTACAGACATATTGTCCATCTGGATTGCTATCGTTCCCAAGGGAAGAGAGTCTTGAAGGGCTTGCAATGCTAAAAGCACTGCTCTCATCTCTAGAACATTTATGTGCAAGTGGCATTCGTCTGGTTGCCATGTGCCCTGGACAGTCCTGCCCTGATAATGCCCCCACCCGATCAGGGAGGCGTCCGTTGTCAGAGTAGCAACCGGAGGGAAGGAACAAAGGGTCTTCCCAAGAAGAGCTGAGGGGAAGACATCCACCACAGAAGATGATTTCTGCATGTTTGCGTAATCATAATGGTGTGGGACATTGGGAGTTGCTGGTATGACCATTGCGTGAAGAGCATCCATTGAAGGATTCTCATGTGGAATCTGGCTAATGGAAGCAGAGGTATGGCCGCCATAATCCCCAATACTTTCAGAACTAACCTGGCTTTGATTCTGTTGCTGCTGAAGAGAGCGAGACCAGTTTGTGTATGTCTGTTATTCTTTGATCTGTTAGTCTACGAGACATGTTGACTGTGTCTAGATTTGCCTATGAAGGTAATAGATGACAAGGCGACAACACAGACTTTTCGCAATTTATTGAAATGCCTAAATTTTGACAAATGCAAAAGGTGTAGTCCCTGGCCATTAGAAGAAGATTCTTGGTGGGAGCTGTGAGGAGCCAGTCGTCCAAATATGGAAACACCTGGAATCCTTGACGTCTCAGGTGAGAAGCTACCACTGCCATGCATTTGGTAAACACCGGGGCAGTGGTGAGACCAAAGGGCAGGGCCCTGAATTGAAAATGACTGGTTCCCAGCCTGAAGCGGAGGAATCTTCTGGAGTGTCTGTTCATTTTTATGTGATAGTACGCATCCTGAAGGTCTATAGAGCACATCCAGTTTCTCTTTCCCAATAGGGGGAGGATGGACTGCAGCGTGACCATCTGAAATCTTGTTTTCTTGACTGACTTGTTCAAGATACTGAGATCCAAAATTGGTCTCCAGTCCCCTGTTTTCTTTGGAACTAAAAAGAACCTGGAGTAGATTCTGGATCCTAGTTGGTCTGCTGGAACTGGCTGAATTGCTCTTTGCAAGCAGCTTTGAAATTTCCAAAGCTGCAAGATCCCTTTGAGCGGTGGAACATCTGGAAGGGATTTTTTGATTGGTTTGGGATGCGACGAAGGGAATGGAATAGCCTTCGAAATGATGGACTGTACCCACTTGTCTTGAGTCAGGGATAGCCAGGCTTCTGGGTACAGTGACAATCTTCCCGACTGCCTCGAAGGTGGACAGTCGGGCAACACCTCAGGGATGCTGAAAGGGCTTATCCGAAGAAGTATCTCGATTGCCCTGGTTCTGCCCCCCTCTGCCTCTAGGCGGCGTCTACCATTATTGTTCCCTCCTCTGCCTCTGGAGGGAACCGACTCTGTCGTCAGGCAAATTCCCTTGAGATTGTTTGGAACCACATTTTCCCACTTTTCTGGCCTTTGGGGTAAGGTCTAGAAGGAGTAGAAAAACGGACTCCGACGGCAGATAGAGTTTTGCCATCCGTCTCGCACCTAGTCAAGGTTTCTTTCACTTGAGGACCAAGAGAGATGATCCATCAAACGGGAGTTAGTGAAAGACGTTTTAAAGGGGTCCGCAAAATTGCATAGTCGCATCCAGGCATGCCGGCGTAAGGCAACACCTGTCCCTGCGGCTCTACTCGCTCCATCGGCCGCATAAGAAAGGAGGCGCATGGAGGAGTTAGCTATCGAATTAAGGGTAGTCAGCTGGGTGTTCATTTTGTCCTGAAAATCTGCAGCTGTAGTATCCTTCAACATCTCACTCGCTTCCTTGATCAAGTCTCTCTGGAGACGGGTGAAATGGCATAGGTAGTTCAGCGAACGCATTGCAAAGGTCGCTGATGAAAACATCTGCTTCCCATACCTGTCCATAGACCTAGATTCTTTGTTAGGGGGATGAACAGGCACTGAAGGATCAGCTAGTTCCTTCTTGGTGGCAGCAGCTACCACCATAGCATCCACAGAAACACCTTTTGTTAGAAATTGTTTGTCAGTTGGTGCTGTTATAAATTTTGAAGGTCTCCTGGGGGTAGGGTCCACTGAATCAGGAGCCGTCCAGGCCTTCTTTGCCACGACCTGCATGAGGGGATCAAAGGGGGGGACACCCAGGAAGTGGAAGGGCGAGAGCCAAACGCCTCAAGATACACAGATTCATCCTCCGAAGGGTTAAGGGCTGGCCAATTTCCCCTCTGTTTCAGGATCTCTAGAATGTCTGCGAAGGAGACATCTTCAGAAGGGGAACGTGGGGAACCCTCGGAATCCTCTAAATCTGTGTCAGAGGTGACAGACTCAGGTGAGTCTATGTGCTTCCTCTTACACTTTCTCTTCCTAGGGGCTCCCCTGCCAATTCAGGGAGGCCACGGAAGAGGATGAGATCCCCACAGGGGATTCTTGAGGAGCTGGCACTCTGCGGACTGGGATGAGGGAGTGAGTCGACATAACCAAAGGCACCAAGAGGGAGGCGGACGGAGCCGACTGTGGAGTCGAACAAGGTTCCAACACTCTCCGCATGACCTCGAATGCACCCCTGTCTGGCAGAGCCAGAGGTCCCCGCTCGAAGCTGAGAACCTCTCGGCACCGACAGAGATGGCTCGAGGCCGATGTTGGAGCCGAACTCACCAGCGCAAGCACCGAGAGAGAGGGGGTCGGACAAGGGTCCAATGCCACTCACCCCTCGGGCCGAGGAAGCTCGGCGCCGAGATTCTTCAAAGAACAAATCGGAGCCGGCGATGGAGCCGAAGACAATTGTATCGGCTCCGCGCTACCACAGTCTCGGTCCCGAGGCGGCGGCTCGAACTCAAAGGAGTCGGAGGAGGAATATTTATAGGAATAAGTTGAGGCATCGACTGATGAGCCGGGCTCTGGAGCATTTGGGCCAGTGCCTCGGACTTAAAAGTCGACTCACTACCCTCTGGAGGTCATGATCTGAGAGCCTCGATGACCTGGAGGAGTGAGATCTGTGGCTCCGTTCAGACAGCAAGGGAGACGCTGGAGCCGAATGAACGGAGCCAAGGGATGGTGACCTCGATCTCTTTCTAGATGTCGGCTCGATGGTCTGATCGGAGCCGACCAGGAATCTCTAATGCCTCGGCTCCGGCGGGCCGAGGAACCACAGATACTGTAGTCAAAGACTCATCGGCTCCAGCCGGGGCCGATCAAGCAGTACGCTTCGCAGCCTTAGGCCTCGACTCTGAAGCTGGAGCCGAGGTCTTGGATCCCTTAGGAGGTTTTCCCGATGTAGCAGAAAGGGAACCTTCAGGCTTAAGCAAACCCTTAATATGAGTTTGTTTCTTCTTTCCTGCAGGACTCTGGGGCTGAAGTCATGGCATACAGCACAAGAGTCCTGCAGGTGTAATGGTCCCAGGCAGTACACACAAGAAGTGTGAACGTCTGTCAGAGACATTTTCTGACAGCACGATTCACACTTCTTGAAGCCTGAGACCTTTGAATCCTTGGACATTTTCAGGAACCGAAGTGTAACCACACACAGTAACACACACACAGATTACACTGTTAGAAATCTAAGTAGAATTATTTAAAACAAAACTTCTGAAAGGTAAAAATTCCTAACCAAAACACATACACACCCTAAGGGAGGGAAGGAAGGGCCCGAAGGCCTAAGGAAAGAACTTATTAGTTCTTGAAAAAAGGGCTGGATAAAAGGTAGAAGGGATAATATCCACTACACTAAGGGTAATTAAAGGGGATAAACTAAGCTAGCATAAGTTTAAAGTTATTAAACTAATCTAATTTTAACTAACCTGGAGCCGGTAGAAAAACACCTCGATCGCTGTAGCGGCAAACGAGATCTGAGGTAATTCACGCCTAGCATTGTGGGATATAGGGGCAGCCTCGAGCCGGTGGAACCAACTCTCGAGCTTTTAGAGTGGCGGTCGGGCAGTCGGCTCCAAACCCATCCAGCAAGAATGAAGGCGAGATAGACAACTTAACATCTAATGTTATATACACATGCTTGATTTGCTACTTTATTTAGTTTAGAAGACAAGTATGGGCTAAAAGCAAGTTATCAGTTAATAATTAACCAGTGCAGAACTCTTTAAGTACCTAATACTTCTTCTTCTTCTTAGGCGTCGGCACAGCAGATCACCTGACCGCTCATGATTGCAAGTACAGTTTTTACAGTGTCGAGCTGGCAGCCCGGCACTCAACCTTCCACAGAAGGCACACACACACACACACACACACACACACACACACACACACACACACACACACACACACAATTATACCTAGGGCCAATTTAGAGTGTCCAATCCACCTACTTTGGGTATCATACCTCTTTGGGATGTGGGAGGAAACCGGAGCACCCGGAGGAAACCCACACAACCACAGGGAGGACATGCAGACTCTGCACAGAAGGCACCCCAGCCGAGAATCGAACCGGAGAACCTCTTGCTGTGAGGCGACAATGCTAACCGCTGCACCACCTTGGTGCTGTGCAAATTAATTACTTAAATTTGCCTAAGGAATAACTACAAAAAACCTCAACTATGAAAATCATCTCAAACACTTGTAAGCTGGACTCCATAACTACTTCAGGCATAAATTAGGGTTTTTTTCTCACAGCCATTGTCCTTACAAAACACTAAGGAAGGAGAATCTATTCACAGAGCCCAGATTTCACAAAAGATATGTACTTACCATAATGACAGTAATAGGTGTTCTGTAGTCATCCTCTCTAAGACTAAGACTTTAGCCACAAGCCCAAGTCAGCTCAGCACTAACATTTTCTCAGGCCTCCAACTCCTCCCCAATTCCATAATGATTTGCATTCCTCCACAGGCTTCAGAATGACAATACCACATAGCGAATGACAGAAGTATAATACCTCATCTAGCCTAACACCGATTATACATATGCCATACATTCTTGGCAGGGGACAAAAGATGAGGATGGACACAGATCCCCCCTGATTGTTTACAATAAGTACATAACTTTCATATGTGTAGTGATCCTGCTCATTCACTTCAACTTCAGCACAGTGTTCCTAGTTCATCCTCCTTGTTAGCATCTTGAAATGATCCATGTATGGCAGAACTGCACCTGGAGATTATATCCAGCTGACATTGTGACAGAAGGCATAGAAGCCATTGTGGCAGCTGTACAGATTTTGTTCAGCAAAAGATTTCTGAAAAAACACCTGGGAAGAGGCTATTGCCATAGCAAGATGAGCTGTAGGATTGCCAAATAATGACTTTTCATACTAATGATAACAGAATGCTATGCACTACGAGTATGATCACAACCTGGATAAGTTCACCTTACAGACTTTGGATGTCAGATTCCTAGGGGCATAGGAAACAAACTGGTGAGAAGTATTTTAAAGAGAATTTAGTTCTCAGAAAACAGAACTGTAATCTGCCCTGTTAGAGTATTCTTGAAAGAAATACAGGCAGATTGATATGTTGGACTCAGTAGCTTCATTAGATATAAATTAGGATTTGTTCTCACAGACACTGTCTTTATGAGACACTAAGTAATGAGAATCTATTAACAAAGCCTGGACTTCAAAGATGTATTCAGTGGACATACATGCCACTAAAAATTAATCTTTCAGGAAAGAAATTTCATCTCTGCCTTCCAGCAATCTCAAATGGACAAAATTCAAATCCTAAGATGCAACAGTATCTTTGAACAGAGGAATAATTTAAAAATGTTCTTTTAAGAAACATTTTATAAACCATAACAGATGCCAGTGAAATGATGAAAGTTAGATATCACCAAAAGTAAACTGTATTACAGCTATAAGTTGCATCTGTTTCAAAAAATATCTGCCAAGTTGTGTAAAACAGAGGACTCAAGAGCAGTGAATGGATTTAAACCTCTAGAAAAAGCCCAACCCCCAAAACTTTCCCACTTGTCCTCATATTTATTTTATTTTATTTATTTTACATTTGTTAACCGGGCTGGTCCAGCTGGATACATGTCCATTTTCAGTGGAGGCCCGAGGAGAAAAGCCCCGCTATCTACTACATGATAATTAACAGTAAATTGTCAAATACATACACATATTCACCCATGACTGACAGTATGATACAGAATATTTAGGAATAGGCATGGAGAAAAAGTACACAGTGTAAAGGATATACAAGCAAACACAGTACTTAGGACATTTGTATGAGATAGAAAGAGGAAGGTAAAAGGGATAGTGCTGTAGATAGAGTAACAGAATGGATAGAGTAATATTGTTAAAAGTTGGATATTAAAAATAGGCAATGTAAAGTAGATTAGGGAAAAGTTGCAAGATAAAGAGGGCTTGTCTTAGTAGTATAGGTAATGCTAAAAGCATAAAGCTGGAAAAAAGAAAGATATGTGCATAGGAGATGGGAGCCAGGATAATCAGCTTGGGTAGTCACAGGAGCAAAGCCAGTGGTTGGTTAGGTAGTGTTTTAGTTTAGTTTTAAATATAGAGACGGAGGTTTGGGATGTCAGGTTGGGAGGAAGTAGGTTCCATTTTTTACCAATTGAGTTGGAGAACATAGATTCTCCTGCAGTATTCCTTGATTGAGAGGTTTGAATTAGAATTTTGCTCGAAGAGCGAAGGTTTTTTAGGTTGTTATAGGGCTTGATAAGGGTGGAGAGCATAGGAGTGTTGCCAGGGTGGTGAAGGGCTTTCTGGGCTATAGAGAGCTGATAGTATAGAATAAGGTGAGGTAGCTCTAGCCATCCAAGGTGGCGGAGGTTTTTGCAGTGGTGTGTTTTATATGGGGAGGATGTGGCAAATTTGGCAATGTTATTATAGGCTGACGTAAGTTTATTGATGTTATATTTGGATAGGTTTGTGTATATAGGGGAAGCGTAAAGTAGTGTAGAGATGAGATGCGTTCTGGCTATGGTAGTTCTTGCTTCAGAAGTAAGGAAGGATTTGATTCTATACAGTGAACCTAGTTTTCTATTAGTTGTTTTTATGGTTGAGTTGATATGTGAGTCAAATTTAAGTTGGTTGTCAATAGTTATGCCAAGGAGTTTGGTCGTTTCATCTGGGGAGATAAGGTACCATTGTTCGATGTAAGAGAGAAGTTAATAGGGGGGGATTGGTGCGTAGGTTTGAAGAGAAGCAGTTTAGTTTTCTTAGGGTTTAGAAGTAAACAATGATTAGAGAACCATTGTTCTATGGTTGAAAAAGTTTTTGGGTAAGGAGGTGTAAGTCATCTTGGTTGGAGGCAGAACAAATGATGGTAGTATCGTCAGTATTGAATGCAAGTAGATAGGGGTGACTTGATGTAGGTCATTGATAAAGATGGAAAATAGAAGGGGACCTAGGATGGAGCCCTGAGGAACCCCTAGGGAGGATGGTAGGAGCTCTGAAAGATTATTGTTCCATAGCACTGCTTGTTTCCTATTCTGAAGGTAGGAAGTAAACCAGTTAAGTGCAATACTATCGAGAGAAATGGATTTAAGGTGGTGCAGGAGTAGTTGGTGGTTCACCATGTCGAAAGCCTTAGATAGGTCTACAAAGAAGGCTGATGAAGGAAGATTGTTGTTTCGGTTGTGATTAATGGATTCAATAAAGGATAGTAAGGCTGTGGTGGTACTATGGTAGGGACGAAATCCATGTTGACAGTTAGCTAGCAGATTATTTTGAAGGAGGTGATTGAGTAGTTGTTTATGGATACATTTCTACATTATTTTTGCAATGGAAGAAAGAAGCGCAATAGGGCGGTAGTTTGAGTATTCAAAGGAATCCCCACCTTTGAAGAGTGGGATGATGTGGGAGATTTTCCAGAGTGAAGGTATGGTACTTTCTTTAATGGTTCTGTTAATTAGTAAAGAGATTGGATATGCAACTGCTTTAGCTCCAAGCTGGAGATATTCTGCTGGGATTTTGTCGGCTGAGGGAGTGGAAGGTTTAAGTTTTTGAAGTAGGTGTAGTATATATGATGTGGGTATAGGTTTGAGTTGAAATGGTGGTGGGGTACAGTTAGAGGTGTCTAGTAAAGAAGGGTCAGGGTTTTGCTGGCTAGCTAGATTGAGTATTGTTGAGGTGAAGAAGTTATTAAAGGCATTAGCAGTGTTTAAGGGCGAGTCAGGATGGGAGCCTATTGGGCTAGGATATCTTTCTAGCAGACTGTCTCAGGGCAGAAGCTATGATCTGTATGATTCCTGGCAGGTAGGTTGCATTCATGGTCATCATCAGAACTGTAGAAACCATGAAGTCAAGTCTAGGGTCTTGATGTCCAGTTAAGGCTTGCTGAATGGGTATCATAGAACAGTTATGGACACTTTCAAATACAGAACCTTGCCCAAGAGATAACATCACTGTTCAATCTCAGCCTCCCTACAGATTTTGTATTAAGCAGATGAAGAAGAGCTACAGTCATTCCCCTGCATAAGGCAGGACCTTCCACAGACCCAAACAATTACAGACCCATAAATCTGATCAGCCTCACATGCAAAGCCATGGAAAAACTTATCATGGAACTAATCATTCAGGATATATGGAATCCCCAAATATTAGACCAGTCTCAGTTTGGATTTATCAGGTGCTGGTCATACTTATTCAGCCTGGTGGATTTTGTTGAAATAGTCACCAAAGTAATGGATGAAGGCATAATGGTACACACCACATACCTTGACCTGGCCAAAGCTTTTGACACATTTCTCACTCAGGCACAACAGAAATGCTAAATAAACTTGGAATAAACCCCTATGTCACCCGCCGGATTGCCAACTGGCTCACAGACAGGACTCCAAATAATCAAAACATGGGAAGTTAACTCCACAAAGGGACCAGTCACCAGTGGAGTCCTCCAGGGTGGATCTGTGCTAGGACCTCTCCTGTTTGGCAACTACTTTTCTGAAGTAAAGCCAATACCAAAGGGATCTGGATGACTAAGTTTGAATCCCCAAATAATTTAGTCATCCTTCAGGAAGCTTTGCCCTACATGAAAAACTGCTGCCAAAAATCATGGTCTGAAAATAAATGCCAACAAATGGATTACTGTATCCTTTGATAAGCCATCTACACCAGGGAGTTACCACATTGACATTATACCCCTAAGAGTTGACCCAGTTGTTCGGGATTTGGGAACTTATGTGGACAGTAACCCAACTTTTGACCAACATATGTCCATTGTTGTAAGAAAGTTCTTCTACATTGCACTGCCTATAAACAAAGGGATTGTGTCTAGATCTAGGAATGTCATTGTCCCCCTTTACTCAGCCCTCATTAGGCCAGTCATTGAGTATAATGCCCCCTTTTGCATGTATCTGTCCAAACACATACAACTGGAATGCCCACACAGAAACCTTACTAAAAGGATACTAAGTCCAAACAGCATGTCCTATATGGACTGACTCAAAGCCCTATCATTACACTAGGTATCCTACATACTGCTTGTGGGTGACCTTTGTCTGGCATACAAGGCATCCTCTGACCCACAACTGATGGATTTACTTCATATCAGCAAGTCGAATAGCATCAGAAATACTCCATCTAGGGATCTAAATCTATTCTGCAACATCAAAAGAACAGTTTGGAGGGACAGGTATATCTTGCAGTGGACACCGCTGCTGGGGAACAGCCTCCCCATGCACATAAAACAAGATTCATCTGTGGCCATATTCAAGCACAACTTAAATCTATGGATGGGAAACAGAAAATTTACCCCAGGACTGTCACCTGTACTACTAATGGACAGAGGCAGCTCCTAAAATGCTTTATCCCATACACTGGTCCTCCCAAATTATCTATGGTATGATCCCATTTATTCTCATGGGGTAATATACAATTATTGATTAGGAGATGGGTAAGGCCAATCTATAACCAAATGGAATAGTTTATTTCCAGGACAAAAAGGGAAATTATCTAGACTTAAAATTACCCATAAGGGCAGCTAGCCTAGTCCTTACCTATGAACCTATGAGGCCTGAAGATGGGGAACCAGGTTCGCAAAGGCCAAAACAGGGTGTTAAGGACAACTTTGGTCTTGTATGGAATTGCTTTCTGGATCACATCTTGGGGATTATGGGAAAGGGAGGAAATGCACAAAGCAGACTTGAGAGCCATCTCTGGACCATAGTATCCTTGTGATTCTTTCACAGTGGAGGCATTACAGAAAATAAATTACTGCACTTGATGTTGGTCAGAGATGCAAAGAGATTACAGCAAGGTTTCTCCCAGTGATGGAACAAGTTCCATGCTATTGTCATGCTTAGGGTTCAGTCATGTGGCATCAGCAGGCAACCGCTGAGCCTGTTTGATGCTCATCTGTTCTCTTTATGAATAGGAGATGATCAAATGACATAGCCCAATTCCATATTCTGATGGCCTCCCAACATACGAAATATGAGCAGGTAACTCTTCGCTAGTTTATAAAACTGCAGTGTTATTGGTATGTATGGTATCTCATAGCAGATAGTCTTGAAGAGCCTGTCAATAGGACTGTTCTCATCTTCAAAGTGCTTATATGCAGCCTCCCCATGCACATAAAACAAGATTCATCTGTGTCCATATTCAAGCACAACTTAAATCTATGGATGGGAAACAGAAAATTTACCCCAGGACTGTCACCTGTACTACTAATGGACAGAGGCAGCTCCTAAAATGCTTTATCCCATACACTGGTCCTATGACCATGTAACGTACAATATTTTGCCTCCACCTACTGAGCAGACAATTCCATGGTAACTGCCACTAAGGGCACTGGACAATGAAGGTATCTACCACAAACACGTGAAGACACCACTGATGATGTGAACTTCTAGCTTTCAAGATTATTACTAGATCCAATTATGAGCCTGAGGATTGGTTCCACTGAATTCTTAAGAGTCCACTGAAGAATCTGCATGTGGAAATAAGCATGTAGGACTAAGCAAATATTGCACTTCATGAGCCTTAGAATTTTCAGACAGAAACTAGCAGGGGCAACATTTGATGGCACAGAGAGACAGATGGAGAGTGAGTGAAAGACAGAGAGAGAGAGAGACAGTGACTGGCTGCTACAGCAGGGAAATCCTTTCTTGTAGGCGGGTCATCTGAATAGATGGAGCATCCAAGGAATATCCTAAGAGATACCTCCTCAACTCTTTAGAAAATCATGACAAGCAAGAATGTACGTGCTTTGGAGAGTGAATGAGTATTACAGTCTATTTTGGAAAAACAATGGAGAACTGACCGCATAAAGGCCATTTGGAACACAGTATCTGGGGCAAACTGGCTTAGGCTGCTTAGATCTAGTATAACCCTGAGGTCCTTTATATTCTTTATTACCCAAAAAAATCTGGAATAAAAGATGGGTCCTTTCTTATCTGGTGGAAACTCTTGGCTTGCTTTCTCTTCTGGGAAGAAGAGCACCTCCAGTTTTGTTAACTACTTCTGATGGGTTAGGGCAATGAGAAGAATGACAGAAGGTGGATGATGGGGAGTCAGGAAATTGCTTCTATAGCTTCTAGAAATTCTCTCTTATCCATCTGTCTTCTATGATGGCCATCCAAAAAGCAGATGCACAGATGGCCATCGCCTAACTGCCTCCAACCTGGGACAGTCATACAAATCCTAAGTGCTGCTGCTAGTTCAACCATCCTCCCGAGGAAGAAGCATGAAAACCCTGCCAGCTAACAGTCCATATCTTTGAATTGATATCTACTTTGAAAAGAGGCTGTGGCTCCTCTGGTTCCTTCCAGATTGTTGGCACTCTCTGTAATGTTTCTACTTCTGTTTAAAAAGCTTTCTGGACCCCTCCTGATTCTACAGTATTGAAGTTTGAAATCAGATGGCAACAGCTGTTAAAGTCATACTATCATTTTCACTATCTTTTATTTATTTCTAAATTTTGGACTATATAGGTTGGTTCAACTGAAGTGGACATTGAAATAAGATCACTCAGAAAATCTCTGAAATCTGCTAGGCAAAGCCAAGTGTGATTTTGAATAGCAGTGCCGACGGTAGCTGCCCTGGATGTGCCATTCACAGCACTGTGTGCAAGACGTGCTAAGACTAGAAACTGTGTCAATCATTGCCACTAGGGATGCTTAATTTGTGTTGTCTTTCATCTCCCTCAGCAAATGCAGCAGCACCTCATTAAACTTCTTGGAAGTGATTGAGAAAGTGGAGGATGTGTAGAAATGCTTCTCAAAGTGGCCTACAGTCTGAGGGTATTTTTCAGAAGGGTAAACAGTTGAACTCTTTGTAGTCAGTTCTCTCTTAAATATTATCTGCCTCCTTAGTGGACTCAGTAACTGGGGTCTTGACCAAGGAATCCTACTCCATGGCCTCTGATGGATCTTGTTCAGCCTCCTTGTCACTAGTGCTAATACAGCTGATTCCTTCCAGGCCTTCTGGATAACACAAGTGACAACTTTGTCAGCAACAGTAACTACCCAGGGGGAAAAGGGAGGCATCTGGAAGATATCCTGCATGATCTTATTTATTTATTTATCCATCCTTGTTTACCGGGAAAGTCTGACTGGATAATACCCATTTTCAATGGAGGTCCAGGGAGAAAAACTCCATTTGCTTACATTACATTATACTAAGTTCCAGTTAAACATATAGTGGTTACATTTCTATTTACATTTATGCACAAACAGTAGCTACATTTATACAGTCTACGATTTTACAGAGATGGAAGTTACTAAAGAGAAAGCCCTCATGCAACTTAGTAGAATGTACAAGCAGTAGTTATGTATAAAAATTGTTTAGTCATATTTCTTGTCAGAAAAAGACAGGCCATTCTTAATCCTGGCTCCATCCCTACTTATTACTCAATAATTCCAAGATTTTCCCAAATATGGTATCATCAGGAGGAGATACTCTTCCATCACTCTCTCTCTTTCTCTCTCTGAGTTGGCAACTCTGTGAGAGAGTCTATTTTCTTCTTGTTAAATGAACACTTACCCTTCTTCCTCTTCACAGGAAAAACTGAGGAGGATGAGGAATACAACATCAACCCAGACTTGTCCTAAAGGTCCTGCCATGATTGTCGAACTCTTGCTCAGATGGCTAAGCAAGAAGACAACAAATAAAGTCAGTTATACATCCAGAAATGAGGTTGACAAGGTGCTAGAACTTAAATTTAACTCCCCTAGGAGGTACAACCTCAGTGCTTAACCAGTCATCAACTTCCTGCTCTACCCCCCGCTATCATCATCATCAAAGGAGCCAAGACAGACAGTACCATGGAGCATGGCAGAACAGAAGGATCCTTGATATTATGACATAGCCTCTATGAGACCTGACAACATCCCAGGCTATGTTGTCAATGGTTTAAAACAGGCATTAGCTTAATCATTGGGTACTCTTTTCAACCACAACCTAAGCACTGGTTTTGTCCCTGCTGAATGGAAAACAGCTACTGTCATCCCCTTGCACAAGCAGATGTATCCACTCACCCTGGGAATTACAGACCCATTAGCCTAACCAGCCTTATCTGCAAGGCCATAGAGAGAATTATCATGCACCTTATCAACAAGGATATAGGAGACCTTCAAACACTTGACTCAACCCAGTTTGGTTTTTGTAAAGGGAGGTTCTGCCTTTTGAACCTGGTGGACTTCTTCAAAGCCCTGGATGAAGGCAAATCTGTGCATATGGGCTACCTAGACTTGGCCAAGGCCTTTGAAACAATCACCCACTCAGGCATCATTGAAAAATTCACCCAGCTGGGGATCAACCCATATACTGTCAGGTGGGTTGCAAACTGGTTCACCAACAGAACACATACAGTCAAAATAGGGGACTCCACCTCAACCACAGACCCCATTACCAGTGGTGTTCCACAGGGATTGGTGCTGGGGCCCCTATTGTTTGGAATCTACTTCTCAGAAGTACATGCAAAGACAAAAGGTCTGTGGTTGACAAAGTCTGCTATAGTCAGTTATTTAATTCTTTAATCAATTAAACCTTCAGGTACAGAAAATAGTTTAGGCAAATTACCAAAATGTAGGAAATATTGATAGAAAGCCTTGCAAGGATGTAACAGAACACAGCAAATGCTACAGATATTTTTATAAATTCTAAGTAAACAGTGTGAAGATATATAGCTATGGGTTCAGAAACCTGAACGCTCACTTACTCTCCTTCCAAAATGCCAAGACCAAATGGCAGACAACCGCACAACACAGATGTCCTGGAACACCGACTTTCCACTCCAGGTAAGTAACCGCTTGGCCATCCTGACAAAAAAATAAAACTGAAGGAAAGCAAACCCACCTACAGCCTCATAACTGAATATACCAACTCCAATATCACACTACATTGTGGGTAAGGGGCAAAGTTCAACAGGATGGCAAGCGGTTACTTACCTGGAGTGGAAAGTTAGTGTTCCAAGATGTCAGTGTTGCGTGTTTGTCAGCTTTTTCATTTTGGCGTTTCGGAATTCGGGAAAGTGAGCATTCGGGTTGCTGAAGGGGATCCGGGTTGGTACAAGAGAGTCATCATTGCAGAGGATTTCTATTATTTTCTACCTCACCGATTTATGGGTGTTAAGCAATAAACACAACTGTAACCTGAAATGGTTGTGAGTTTTATTGAGTTCTGATAGCTGTTAAATGTTTTCAATGAAATTTGTTTACAAGAATGTTACCCATTTCCAGCATCTCAGTATTGCATTCCACTGCTGACACTCTCTAAACAACTTGTCTGTGCTAGCAAAATAAGTAACAATAGACTTCATCATTAAAGACAAAATGACTGGTGATCCTTACCAACAATAAGCCGCTCGGATTCAGGAAGATGCTTAAACAGCTTCCTAAAGTCTTCATTCCTCTGTTTGTATGTTGGGCTGAGTACCTGTAAAAAGAGAAAGCATATATTACTGTTTCTTACCTCTGTCCACAAACTTAAGTAATAACTGGCAAAAATGATACTTTACCTTTATCGTACAAAAATGAATTAACAATTAAAAATATTTTAAGGTGTAGTGTGTACAACAGCACCATCATATTTAATGTATAAATCAAAACACATAGGTTTGTGCATCCAAAAAATAAATTCATAAAATAAAATTATACAACAGTGTTTTTTTTATAGACTATCATACAACAGTTGTCTGTTTATATTAAGTTTTGAAGGATTTAAAATAAATCTTTGAACTCTCAACAGTGCAGGGGTATAGAGAACAGCTGATATGCTGAGTTCTGCTCCATGCCCCCCACACTCTCCCACATTCTGACACATTGCTTGTTGTGGCACTACCTTGGGGTATGAAGGCTTAGATACTTAGTAGGGGGTTAAGGACAATTACCTTTTTTTTTTGTGGGGGGGGGGGGAGTCCAACGCCGACATGAGATAATTCCTCCCAAAACTAGTGCCAGTAGAATTTTTCACCCAGTATTAATTTGTTCCATAGTCTACAGGATACAACCTTCCCCCCAACCTAGTCTATATTCCTTTTAAAACAACATTCCAGTACCAAAATATCATCAGATTAAGGAAGAAATCAAAAACTGGTGAAATTCAGTTGACTTCAAGCACAGTTCTGCAGATAAGATATACTAATTCTGTTTTGTCAATATGTTCAGTGCTGCTAAAGCCCCTCTAAAGACATATAATCTACCTTTAGGTGTTACAGCCTTGCAGCATGTTATATTCAGTTGGGGGTTGGGACTGATGAGGTTGCCCCCATACATTAATTGGTTCACAGGTTTATAGGTTGCTATTAGGCAGTAGGACAGTTAAGCTATAGCCTAGCCACTACAGCCCCAGTGGTACACTTGCCTACTTACTCCTCCTGTCCACAACAGATACATGGTAACCCCTGGGGTAAAATTGTGATTTAAAATTCACATATCAACTGCTGCAAGACAATTAATGTGACCATATGCATTCAATTTAATAAATAACTTAAAAAGATAAGTCTTCTTTAAAAATGAAGAAAAATCCAAATTAACATAATTCCAGTCAGGGAGAAAAATGGCAAAAGGCATTGCAAAATGGCTTCCTGTACAAAGGTTTAACTATAGTACTGACTACAGCTTTAACAACAGAAAACATCTATCAAAAAATGTGACAAATGATAACCTACTGTAGATTTTGTCGCAGAATTGTCTTCATTTAAATGCTGAGCAAAAACATGGTGTTCATTCACAATGGATTTCCAGATGAGCCAACAATCACCCAAAGAGCACTGCCACATATCCATGGCATATAAATAAATATTATGATAAGAATCATAAATCATACTCTCCTCCAGGTAACCCATAAACAAATTTGCATATATTAATGCAAAGTATGCCCACATAGCAATGCCCTGTACATAAAGATAGCATTAACTAACAAAATAAAATATATTCTTTGTTCATATCTATTACGTAAGACAAACTAGAAGCTTGTTAAAGAAAGGATGCCTTTATAATAATATTCCAAAGGCTACTCTTATCCAACCAATATTCTACAGTTTCAATACTTGCTTGATGTGGGATGTCAGTCAGTAAAGCTTTTGCATCTACAGTACACATTATGCATCAATCAGTTTCCATTTGTAGCTCAGCCATTAACCTTAAACACTGCGTGGAATCCTGCAGTCTGTCTCATAAGACCGAGTAGAGGAGACAGGCATGGTTTCAGAAAACTGGAGAGATGTTCAGTTAATGGATGCTTACATGAAATAGCTCTTTCTTTTGGATTAACAGCTTATTTATGAATTTTAGGAAGAATATAAAAGTACTGCGGATGTGGATACATAACCATGAATTTCCTAGCCAACCTGTTCTCAATTATCCATTTGTTGTGGCTTTATCTATCAAAAGTGTTTGTTAAACTGAATTTACACATACACATTAAATGATTTGTGGTACTGGATGTATAGTGGGTGTGTAGTGTGACCCAGAGACTCCCCAGACTCTGGAATAGACTGCCCATACATGTCAAGCAGAGTGCCTCCTTGGCCCTCTTCTAAAGGAACCTTGACGATTGGCTTGGAGAAAGGAAATTCACCCCGGGGATCACATCAGTTGCCCTGCTAGACAGGGATCCAGGGAAGTAAATAGTGTGGGAAGAAATAGCCAGGGAATTGTTATGGTTAGGCTTGTATAGGCCCTAGGGCTGATAGCCTAGTACCAACCTATGAAACTATGAACCTATATGCATTACTACCCATAAATAGGTCTTTAGCAGAGCATGGGCATCTATCCTTGATTGTATTTTAAGTAAATTTGTGGTTTCCCATCCATTCATCTAAATTATCTTTAAAGATAGTGAGGGGTATGCTTCTTTTTTTAAGTGAGCGTAAGTTTGTTCCAGAGGTGGGTAATTCTTTGAGAGAGAGCTGCCACACAAATACGTCTCATATATATGTATATATATATATATATATATATATATATATATATATATATATATATATATATATTTAGCTTCCCTTGATCTTGTATTTCTGTTGCAATCGGTGTAATAAATTAGATTGTGTATTTGGGTCCTTTACAACTTTACAAGTCAAGCATAGACTCCATTATGTAGAAGTGTGTAAAAGACAAGAGAACAGAAAAGAGAGAAGAGTGTATGTGTAACACAGGAAGTTCATATCACAGATTTACTTTACTGAGGAATTGCTCAGATTTTTCAAGTGGGAATAGGTGTTTGGACAGTTGCACATCAATATGTACTCCAGTATGGGCCTGGTGAGGGATGAGTAGAAAGGAATGATGACCACTTTAGACCAAGAGGTAGTTCACTTAGTAATCAGGTGAGGCAGAAGACTTTTCTAATGACAGTGGATGCATAATGGTTATTCATGAAGGTGCCTAGGATCTCTAATAATAGTCTCATTTTTAAGGATAGGATTGTTTATGTGGTATGCGTGCAAGAACTCCCACTTTCAAAGCAGTATGATGCTAACTTTTTTGGCATTCAGCTTGAGACCTTGACCCTGACATTGAGTTTGTTCAATTTAGAACTGCTTGGAGGAACCAATCATCTTCAAGAAAGTTGACAATAGCTCCAAACCTGCAATCATCTGCAAACTTTAATAGCATAAGGCCTTAATGTCATATTTAGCATTATAAAAGTAAATGCCAAAAGAAAGTGCTCCCAAACCAGAGCACTGGAGTACACAAAAGGTGACAAGTTTTGTGGAGGATAGCATGCCAATTCTAATACCACTCTAACAGAATGGTGTCTATCATTGAGCTAGTTAGCAATCCAATGAGTTACACAGGGATTTATACTGAGTTGATCGAGGATGTCAAAATGGGGTATACAGTGCCAAAAGCCTTAGCCAAGTCAAGATAAGCAGTGTGAACAGAGTTACCTTATCTAGTGCTTCTGTGATGCTTTCAAAGAGGTTAGCTAGGTTTAATAGGCATGGTTTATCACTTGCAATGTCAAATTGTTAGGGTCCATGGATTCTAGTTTCCCCATGTCCCTATTTGAGAAGAATGACAGTAGATTCCATCACCTTGCAAATAATGCTGAAAATTCAGTAGTTGTTAGGATCCATGCTGGGGCATCCCTTCTGAAGGGAAGTACTATAGCTATCTATACTGCAGGCTTCTGGTATGAAAGTAATGGAGACCCAGTGGCTAAATAGTTTAAGAGGGAGGCCTGATGAAAGCAGTACATGCTGAGCTATGAAACAGCCTGGTATGTTATCTGGGCCTATACACCTGCTGCTTTTCGTTTTTGAGAGGACTTTTAGTATCTGTTCAGTAGTGATTACCAGAGTGTGTGTATTGGTGGGGGGATACTTTATTTTGGGAAGTCTGAGGCAACAGAAAGAAGTTGTAGCTGAATTTATCTGCAAGGATGTTAGCTATATCCTCAGAGTTGGAGCGAGTGATGCAATTAGATATAAGGTTGGTGTAATGCTGGACATTATTCCTAAGTCTCTTTGTATAAGTCAAGAATGCCTTGCAGTTATCCCGTGCAGACATAGCAATTGTTAGTTCAGAATTAACTCTGCAAGATTTGCACTTGCTCCCAAGCTCTATGTTAGTCATTTTTGAGGTTGATAATAACATGCTGAGTTTTTATTCAATTCTTTATGGATACAAGATTTTTTCTTTTATTGTACAATTTGTTTATACATCATTTCCATCAGAGGGATTTGCTTCTAAACCTGGTATTGCATTTGTGGTGAAGAAGAACATGAGCCTATATGCAAGAACTGAGATGGAAATATAAACTTTGGGCATATATTGTGGTATTTGCATATAGTAATAGTTACAAATTACCACTGCTGAGGAAAGTATGTCTAAACATCTAATTTTTGCTGTTTAACTCTGGCATTCTCATCTAACAAAAGACATTAACAGTCATTTCAGAGGCATAAAATATCTTCCCAGAATAAAGTGCTGAACAGAGAACCAAAAGCAAGGGATTTCATGAAAAAAGAGATAATCCTTGCTGTATTATCAAGAGTAGCTGAATACAGTGGCTACCTAAAAAAACAAAACTGGGGTAATTCAACTAATCACAAGAAAAGTCTTGGACTGGTAGTCCATAAGATTCCTCGCATCACATATTCCATGTGCCAATTTTAGGTCATACAAAAGTAATAATGCCCAATAGGGTGTGTGTTACTGTGCAAATAATGCCTGCCCAGAGGTTCATGAGGCCTGACCCTGCAGGCGTCCCCTACTCCTAAAATGTGTGGCTGTTTGCAATCATTGGGGACTGAAGTCACTAAATAACGACATACATTTGAGTTTCTGAATTTATTTCCTTCAGAAAAGACATGTTAACACAAATCCTGTTATTCAAACAACTTTCTAATTTTATAAGAGCAAAATTTAAAATCTGTTTCTATTTCTGAGCCTTTGCTCCCCCTTTATTTTAGGCTTTATCCATTTTTCTTGAGCTAAGAGGTCGTAAATTATGCATACCTCTTAATTGCTGCTACTGCCACTACTCAATCGCTCTCACTCTTCACATACACACAGACAGAAACATAAACACACATACATATGCACGCAAAACACACTTCTTTTTTATCTGTTTTAATTTTACACTCACTAAACAGCAAAAGCACTGCTTACTGAGTGTAAAATAAGGACAATCAATCTCAAACACACACTTTTTTCTTTTTTTCTTTTACACTCAATAAACAGCAAAAGCGCTGATTAGCGAGTGTAAAATGACAAGGGTCATTAGCTTTCTTTCAGTCCAACCTCCACAGCAGCTTAATATGCTGCTATGAAGCAGCAGACTCGTTTTTTAGTGAGTATCACTTGTAGATTAACGTCCTGCTGGAGAAAGTACAATTGTGTATACTTACCATAAATGTAGATGTTCGAGTCTATTCACTGTTGCAGTCATCACATTTGGGTTATCCCTGCCAGGGCAGCCCTTGGCCGGACCGAATACCAGAGGCTTAGTATTTCTGCGTCCATTGCTGGTGCTTCAGGACTGACGTCAGGTCATCAATAGTATAAAGTAAGGCAGCTGATGCCATTACATCAGTTTTTCTTGCCCTAACCTGTCAGGAGCCCCCAAGTAGGAGCCAGGTTCCGGTGCAAGAACCCCACCAGTAGAAAGCAAATACCAATGCGTCCCTTGTAAGGAAAGAGAAGAAAGGTGAATGAAGGGAGGGAAACCAGGACTGCAACAGTGAATACACTCGAACATCTACATTTATGGTAAGTGTACACAACTGTACTATGTTCTTCGTGTGTCACTGTTGCAGTCATCACATTTGGGTTGATTCCCAAAGCTGAGGAAATGGGTGGAGGCAGTCAAGGAAACTAGGGCCTGGCTAGGATGCCCTGCAAGACTGCAGAGGCAAACCCTGCCCTGGATTTGGAGAAGAGGGGCAGGTGGTAATGTTTAGTAAAAGTGTGAACAGATGTCCAGGTGGTAGCCTCCAGGATGTTCCTGGTGAGGACTCCTCTGAGGAAAGCTGCAGAGGTGGAGGATGCTCTGGTGGAGTGAGTCCTGACCCCCTTGGGGGGAGGCTTTCCATGTTTGTTTGCAGCAGAAATGGATACAATGTGCTATCCATCTGGAAATGATTTGTTTGGAGATGACTTTGCCTTCTGCTCCTGTAGCAAAGCTAACCAGCAATTGATCAGACTTTCTGAAGGATTTAGTCCTGTCTCGATAGAATCTGAGCTATCTGTGCACATCTAGAAAGTGCAGGATCCTTTCCCTCTTGTTCTGGGGATTAGGAAAAAAAGTGGGCAAATGAATGGATTGGTTGAGAGCCACACTGGACACCACCTTGGGCATGAAGGAGGTGTTAGCTCTGAGGGATACCCTGTCAGCATGGAAGATGATGAAGGGTTCCACAGCCATGAGCACTTGCAGCTCAGAGACTCTTTTGGCTGAAGTGATGGCCAGAAGGAAAGCTGTCTTCCAGGAGAGAAAGTTTAGCTCTGCAGAAGAAGCTGGTTCAAAAGGGGGCAGGGTAAGCTTTTCCAACACAAAGTTAAGGTCCCAAGATGGGGTTGCTGCTCTTCTGGGTGGCCTCAAGTTGCTACCCCCTCTTAGGAACTGTTTGATCAAAGGGTCTGAGAAAAGGGGTTGCTCAGTGGGGAAATGAGCAGAGATAGCAGAGGCATGAATTTTTATACAGGAGAAAGAGAGGCCACTGTGTAGTAGGTCAGCTAAGTAATCTAGGATGAGAGGGAGGGAGATCTTTGCTATATTGGTTCCCTTAGCCTGGATCCAGGAGCAGAACCTTTTCCATTTGTCAGCATAAGACTTTCTAGTGCTAGGGTGTCTGGCCTCACGTATAACATCTAGAACCTGTTTACTGAGGTTGGCAGACTGATCTAGGGTTAGGGAATAAGCCAAGTTGCCAAATTGAGTGTCGGCAATTGGGGATGCATGAATTTCCCTTTCCTCTGGGTCAGGAGGTTTAGAATCTGAGGAAGATGCCATGGTGGCAGTGGGGGCAGGCTGTGCAGCAAGGGGTACTAGTGCTGACAAGGTCAGTCTGGAGCTATAAGAATTGTCCTTGGTTTTTCTCCTTTGTTTTGAGCAGTATCCTGGGGATGAGAGGTAGTGGAGGAAAGGCATAGACCGATAGACTGACCCAGGGGAAGGACAGGGCATCCACTTTCCAAGCCATGCAGTGATGCTCCCTGATGCAGAATTTTCTGAGCTGATGGTTGACGTGGGAGGCAAAGAGGTCGACCTTCGGGGTGCCCCATTTCTGAGTTATTAGGGAGAAGGTTCTTCTGTTGAGCTGCCACTCGTGTGGGTCCAGAAGATTTCTGCTTAATTGGTCTGCCAGAGAGTTGAGAAAACCTGGTAGGAATTGTGCTAAAAGGTGCAGTTGCATGGCAGAGGCTGTGTGCCAAAGGGTCATGGACAGCCTGCACAGAGGGCAGGAGTGAGTCCCTCCCTGCTTGTTGATATACCACATCACAGTGGTGTTGTCTGTTTTGATCAGGAGAGCCCCTGGGGAGAGAAGGGGCTTGAAAGCTATCAAGGTGTGCTGGACAGCCATCATCTCTTTTTGGTTGATGTGCAGAGGGATTTGCTGTGGGCTCCATTGGCCCTGTATGCACTTGCCATCCAGGTTTGCACCCCAAGTATAGTCTGATGCGTCTGTGGTGAGGGTCTGGGTGGTGGGGGGGTGGTGAAAAAGGTAGTCCCTTGTTGTGGGAGCATGCTGTTGCCCACCAAAGAAAATCTTTTCTGAGGCAAGGAATTATAGGTATTAGAGTCTCCAGCTCTTGAGAGTATTGACACCAAAGGCTTTTTAGGTACCATTGAAGTTTCCTCATATGCAGTCTGGCATACAGAATGAGTAGTATGCAAGATGCCAAGAACCCCAGAGCTTGCAGGATCTTCCTAGCAGATAACTGGGGCCTGGTGGCTAGTTGAGAGACGTAAACTGTCAGGAAACTTTGTTTTTCTAGTGAAAGAAATGCCATCTTGGATGCTGTGTCCAGGTATGCTCCCAGAAAGATAATCCTTTGGGTGGGCACCTGTTTGGATTTTTTTTCATTGATTGTGTACCCTAGGGAGGTTAGTAGGGTCTTTACAAAGGCCAGGTGCTTGAGCAGCTTTTCCTGGATGTCTGCTTGAGTAAAGCAGTTGTCTAAGTATGGGTAAATCTGGATATTCTTTTGCCTGCAAAAGGCAATGGCCAGAGCCAGACATTTTGTGAAAACTCTGGGAACAGTAGATAAGCCAAAGGAAAGCGTAGAGAACTGAAAGTGTTGAGATCCTGCCCTGAAACGGAGATATTTCCTGCATGATTCCCTGATAGGAATGTGGAGGTATGCCTCTTTTAGATCTAGGTTGGCTAGACAAGCGTCCTTGGAGAGCATGGGTAGCAGCTGCTGGAGGGTGAGCATTTTGAATTTTGGGATCACCAGGAAGGTGTTTAGAATGGATAGATCATGGATGGGGTGCCAGGTGCCCTATTTTCTGGGCACCAGAAAAGGTCTTGAGTAGAAACCCTTTTGGGGTTGGAAGGGTGTTGAAGGAAAATTTGTATCCCTGAGACACTATGTTGAGAACCCAGTGGTCATTGGTAATGGTGGCCCAGGTGCTTGCGGGAAAGGACAGCTTTCCTCCTAGGGGTAAGTGAAGGTGGGCAGAGGGACGGGGTGGGGGAGGTGAGTCATTGTGAGGTCTTACCATAAGGGGGTGGCTTAGAACTCTGTGGTTTTGAAGTGGAGGTAGTCCACTGCTTAGATCTCTGCATTCCCTGTGGCTGCTGTCTGGAGGGTCTGGTTCCCCTGGGCCTGGGCTGGACTGGCATAGTGGGAGCAGGAAAGGACCAGTGCTTGGTGGGACAATGCCTGCTGAACCTGGGTGGCTGGACCTGTAAGAAATCCTTAACTGTCTGCATAGATTTTGCTTTTTCTTCCATCTTTTTTAAGACCTCTTCTACCTTAGTGCCAAATAAGTTGTCTTTGTGCAAGGGGGCATCCAACAATTTAGATTTGACATGGTCTGGCAGGGGCTATTCCTTAAGTCATGCTTGCCTTCTAATGACAGATCCAGTGACTGTTGCCTTGCAAGAAGCTTCTAGGGCGTCAAAACTACAGTGTAAGGAGTGTTTAGTTACTTGACTTGCAGAATGCATTAACTCTTGTAACTCTTTAGATTCTGCACAAGCAGGAAAGGAAGATATTTTTTGTTTGAGGAGTTCCAGGGTATGTTGCTGAAATTTTAGCATATGGAAATGACAATTTAGTGCCTTGATAGCAAGAGCAGCTGAGGTGTGTACTTTTTTTACCCCATCTGTCTAGTTCTCGGGAATCCCTATCTGAGGGTGTGGGATTCTTAGCAGAGGTTGCTTTAATTCCTTTAGGTCCTTGAGAAATTACCTCAGGGTGAGCAGTAGGACATTGGTTTGTGTCGAGAATCGGTAGTGTGAAGGACTTCCACGGAAGCCGGTGCCTGCTCAGTGGCTCCAGGCCCATCCAAGGTACAGACGACCGCAGGATCCTTAGTCGAAGAAGAGTTTTGCAGCATACCAGACTCCAAAAGGGTCTCGGTAGCATCCTTTGAATCCACAGAAACGGGCATCAGGGGCTGCAAAAGCGCCTCACTGAGGACCGGAGAACTGACGACTAGCTTAACGGAAGCGTCATCGGTAGGTTTGGACCTGTGCGGTCCGTCTCTGTCTTTATCTTTAAGTTTTTTTGGAAGATCTGCTGTCGGATGGCTTACCGAAGCCATATCGGAATTTGAGGACTGTAAGTGAAAATATCTAGCTACAATAAGGGCCTAACGATGGATAGTTCTGGCATTGAACAAAGTACAGAAGCGACAATGGGGGACGTCGTGGTCTCGGCCTAAACAAGTGACGTAGTAAGAATGAAAATCTCAGTGTGGTATTTGCTTTCCACAGGTGAGACAATTATTAACTTTTTCTGACATCGGTTAGTGCAAGAAAAAAGGATCCCCAGCGGGGAGATTAGCTTTAGAAGACTTCGACTTCAATTTGGTAGACAAAACTCAGGTAGCGGCTGACCAGCACTCATGTGAACTGCTTCTGCTTTGGGCTCCATGGCAAGAAAGACTAATGTAATGGTGTCAGCTACCTTACTTTATACTACTGATGACCTGACATCAGTCCTGAAGCGACAGCAACCGACGCCGAAATACTAACCCTCTGGTATTCGGGCCGGCCGTGGGCTACCCCGACAGGGATAACCTAAATGTGATGACTGCAACAGTGAAACACGAAGAGCATAATTTGTTCTCCAATCATGGTGCCGATGTACAGGTCAACCATTCTCTAAAGTGAAATAAGAATTAATACTTGAGGCAGTGGAGGCAAGGCAAACTGGAAATCATCCTCAAGAAAATGCTGACAAGCTAGAAAAGGAGGTGAGGACGAAATCAAAAAGCACATGGTTCACAGCAAAACCAGGGTGAATATAAATTGTAGTGTGCATGATAGGACACCAAAAGTGCAGGAAAGAGGTATTCAGAGAAATTTCTAAGAATCAGGGATGATTGCAGTTAACAGAAATGAATACAAAAAGAGAAAGATCAGAAATACTGACAATGCTGAGTAAGAAAAGAAGGACAGCCCTTATGGAGGTAAAACTGAATGGACAGTGACAATCACCTATCTGAGGGTGATCACGAAGAAAACTGAAGTGTATAGCAGATATGAGAGTAATGGGGAAGTACAGGAAATAACAAAGATAACCACAAACTCGGACAACTACAGTACTGTTGGAATGCACATTAAAGATGAAGAAAATGAAAGTGCTAGTGATTTGGGAAATTACATTGAAGGACCACTAGCTGACAGGGTCTATATTATACACTTGAAGGTACTAAATCCCGACTACCCTTTCATCGACACTTATGTGTTGAATGAAAACTTCAGCAAACGGCCACATCATTGATTTCTTTCAGAAATCGGTAAGCCAACTACGCACAACACAATATAACAAACACTATGAAGTGGGGGGGGGCTGTGTCCCCCACCTCCCCAACTAAATATACTAACTCTGAGATCGCACTACAGTGGGGAAAAGGGCAGATTTAAAACAATGGCCAACCTATTTTTTTTCCCTTGGAAAGAAATTGATGATGTGGCCGTTTGCTGAAGTGGACGTTAGACACGTGTCGATGAAAGGGTAGCTGAGATTTAGTATCTTCGAGTATATAATATAGACCCTAGATGACAGGTATCAGGTAAATAGCTTAATTGTTAAAAAACAGAGGAAAGCATATAAAAATGAACTTTACAGATTACACATGGATTTACACTATCTCTGCCTCACTTTCATTTTTATTATCATATTGGAAATTTTTTTCCAGAATGGATTTTTCTGTTTTTCATAGATCAAATTATGGATTAATTACATGGTCGCACACCACTAATGACATGAACAGATGGGATGAATACCAGAGTATTTTAGATCATAAATTTAATCTATATTTTTCTCTAATTGTAGATGTTACTCACAATATATTGTTTCATGTTATTGGGTTCTGTTTTCTTGATCAGATTGCAAAGAGGAGGGGGGATCTAACTCTGGTAAAGACAAGCCTCAGACAAAATATCAATGGAAGTGATAGAGATGATGATAAGTGGGAATATGGCATTATAATTAGGAAAGAACTATGTTTCATCTAGTCAGTTCAGGAAGTGAAGCTGGAAACATGACTCAGAAGAAAACTATGGTACTAGCTAGACTGAACACACTGCAAATTTTATGTTTTTCTGCTCCTCTTTATGTTTCCTTTATTTTCTTTAGTTCTTCAGAAGAGAGAATGCAGCTGTAAAGCAAGGGACAAGCCACCCCAAATCTCTTAAAACCATAACATTAGACTGGAGGGGGGGGGGTCAGAACCGAAATGTTGCTGTGGCTCTTTTCCATATCGAATTGGGAGGACTGCAGTTTGTAAATGTTTGCTTTCACCTTTGCAATTTCTTTTATTTGATAAAAGAGGGTATTAAAACAAGCAAAGCCCCCTGCCCACTTAACTAATATGTGCTAACATTAACCCACTAGTAACACTACCTTAAGAGAAAAAAAGAAATTATGTGCTCACCATAATGTTCCACTTGTGTTGTCGATCTTCGTTCATTCTTGATGAATGGGACTCAGTTCCAATCCTCGGAACCAGCTTGGCCGTTATACAGATCATGCCAGCCAAAAACACTCTTGCGCTAGGACTCTACCCACAATCCTCCTCTCTCTATTACCTCAGATTGAGTTTACAGGTTATACTAAGAATATACATAGGAATGTACAAGGAAACAACCCTATGGAAACCCAGGACAAGGGTTCAATCCCTAGGAAATCTACAGGAGGGGGAAGGAGGGTGGGGTGTCAAGAATGAACGAACATCGACAGCACAGATGGAATGTTATGGTGAGTACATAACTTCTTGATCTGATGTTGTCAATATCTGTTCATTCATGATGAAATGGACAGAGACCACAGCTACTTCAGACTCTGGGTGGCCTAATGGAAGGATATTCCTGAGAACTATAGAGCCAAAGAATGCTCTTTCCCTGAAGACCATATCCAATTTGTAATGATTGATAAAGGTATGAGGCATAGCCCAGGTTGCAGCTGCACAAATTTTGTCCATAGACGCTTTTGAATGAAAAACTGATGATGTGGCAACTGATCTGGTTGAATGCGCTTTAACAGGCGCAGGTAGCTTTTGGTTGTTATGTGCATAAATAAAGGTAACACAATCTCTCAGCCACTTAGATAAGGTCACTTTTGATGCAGATTGTCCTACTGTTGGACTTGAAAAGGAAATGAACAATTGATCTGATTTCCTGGATTCTTTAGTCCTGTTCAGGTAATTTCGTAGTTGCCTATGTACGTCCAGTAAGTATAAGCAATATTCACCTTTGTTAGAAAACTTGGGGAAGAAAACTGGTAACTCAATAGTTTGATTAATGCTGGATTCAGAGACCACCATAGGAAGAAGGACTAGTTCTCAATGACACCCTGTCTTTATGAAAAAGAATATACAGGGGTTTGCAAATAATCCCTGGATATCAGAGACTCTTCAGGCAGAATTGATGGCTACTCAAAAAAAGAGTTTTCCTGGTAAGGAGTTTGGGATGGCAAGTGGCTGCTGGTTCAAAGGGAGGTAGTACTAAAGATTGCAAAACCAAGGTTGGATTACATTGAGCTGAGAGATCTTTAAATAGAGGTTTTACATGTAAGGCACCTTTTAGAAAGAACTTGCATAGGTGATAGGAAATTAAAGAATATTTGTTGTATCCGTTGTGAAAATTAGAAATGGCTGCTAACTGAACTCTAATGGTGGAAGCAGAAGCTCCTTGATCAGAAAGGGTGGCTAAAAATTCCAAAACATTTTCAACAAGTGCCAAAAAGGGGTCTAAGTTGTTTCCAGAAGCCCAAATTGAAAATCTCTTCCATTTACTTGATTAGAGTCTCCTGGTGGAGGGTCTATGGGAATTCAGAAGAATTTTTGTATGGGGGAAGTTATATTATTCTGCCTGTCGACTAATGGAATCGGAGGAACCAAGTTGTGAGCTTGAGAGAGCATAGTTCGGGATGCACCAGTCCTTGTAGATGAGACAGCAGGTCTGGGACTTGATCCAGAATTCATGGATGGTGAATCAAGTGAGGCCAAAGAAAGGGGAACCAAATTTGCCTGGGCCAGAAGGGGCAATGAGAATCACTTTGCTTTGCAACCCTTGGGGTTTATTTAGGAAGAGAGGTATGAGTGGAAATGGGTCATTTGAGAAGGAGAGTGCCTCTTGGGGACTCCTCCTGAGGGGGAATTAGGGCAAAGTAGCTGCTGCACTTCTTGTTGGTTGGGGAGGCAAAAAGATCGCAGCAAGGCTGGCCCCATCGGCGAAAGATTTCCTTTGCCACTTTAGGATTAAGAGACCACGCATGACGCAGTAGAATGTGTCTGCTCAGCTTGTCACATTGGAACTCCCCGGGATATGCATTGCCACAAGAAAGCAGTTAGAAGATATCGTCCACTGCCACACTCTGAGAGCTTCCCAGCAAAGGGCGTAGGATTTGGTTCCACACTGTTTGTTGATGTACCAAGCCACCAACATGTTGTCTGACTGGATCGCAACTGTTCCCAGAGGAAGAGCAGATTGAAAGGCTAAACACTAGGAGCACTGCTCTCATCTAAAGGACATTGATGTGCAAGTTGGCCTCTTGTGGAGTCCAAGTGCCTTGGACTGTCCTTCCCAGATAATCCCCTACCCCACCCCATCTGGGAGGCGTCTGTGGTCACTATGGCCTTGGGTTGCAGGGAAACAAATGGATGGCCCATTAAGATTTCTTCTGACTGCATCCACTAGGATAGATCCTTTTTGCAACATTTTGTTACTAAGATCGGGTGAGTCATCAGATAAGATAGGATGGACCATTGGGAGGCCAAAAGCCATTTAAGTATCCTCATGTGAAACCTTGCCAAGGAAACCAGTGTGATAGGTGCCACCATAGATCCTAGGGCTTGAAGTACAAGTAGAGCGGGCACTTTGTTTCTCATTAAAATGAGCTGTACTTGAGACCTTATCTTTTGAAGACTGTGAAAAGGTACAGAAGTTATACATGAAACTGTGTTGAGATGGGCTCCTATGAAATCTAGGTCCTAAGTGGGAGACAGCTGTGATTTCTCTTTGCTGACCATTATGCCCAGGGCACTGAACAATTGTATGATGAAGTCTGTGGCTTGAAGCAGTAGATATCTGGTAGGGGAGGTGAGGAGCCAGTCGTCTAGATAAGGAAACACCCGGAATCCGAGTAGTCTCACGTGAGCTGTGACTGCTGCCATGCATTTGATGAACACCCTGGGAGTAGCTGTGTGGTGACGCCAAAGGGAAAAACTCTGAACTGATAATGACTGGCCCCTAGCCAAAGGTGGAGATACCTTCCTGAGCATTTGTCCATCTTTATGTGCTAGTATACATCTTGAAGGTCTATAGAGCACATCCAATCATTTTCCCCTAGAAAGGGGAGAAGAGACTGAATCGTGACCATCCAGAATTTTCTGTGCTGAACAAACCTGTTCAGAAGGCTGTGGTCTAATATCAGCCTCCAGTCCCCTGTCTTCTTTGGCACTAAAAAGAACCTGGAGTAAAATCCGGATCCTATCTGGTCTGGCAGGACTTCATGGATGACTCTTTTTTTTCTAGCAACTTTCAAACTTCTATGGGTGCTTGATCCCTCTGATTAAATGGAACATCGGGGATTTTTCCTTAGTGATCTCCAGAAAATGGTGAAGGGTATGTGACAGCCTCTGGTAATGATTCTCTGCACCCAAGTATCGCAGGTTAAATGTCACCAGGCTGTAGAGTGCAGTGAGAGTCTTCCCCTGACTGCTTCCAGAGGTAAGCAGTTGGGCCCCCTTTCAAGAGTGCCGGTAGGGTTGTCCAGCAAAAGAGTCTCTGCTACCTGGTTTCACAGGTCCCCTTTGCCTTGCGGGCTGCATCTTCCATCCGAGCTTCCCCCTCTGCCCCGAGTGGAGCCGCTGCCACATGTCCTGGAAAGGTCCATGGGACTTTTTGAACCACATCTTTCCACTCCTCTGATTCCTGGAGTAGGATTGCTGAGTAGTAGAAAAATGAATACCCATAGCAGACAAGGTCTTTCCAGCCTTCTCATACCTGGCTAGTGTGTCCTTCACCTTGGGGCCGAACAAACATGATCAGTCAAAAGGAGCACTGATGAAGGAGGACTTGAAGGGTTCCACGTATTCACACAAGCACATCCAGGCATGGTGCCTTATGGCAACACTGTAACCCACTGGTCTTGTCGTGTCTTTGGCTGCATGTCAAATGAGCCACATGGACGAGTTTGATACAGACTCCAGGGTGGCTAGCTGAAAGGTGATGTTGTCCTGCACTGTGTCAGACACTGCTCCCATGACAGTATCTGATAATTCCTTAATCAGATCTCTGTGGAGTCTAGTAAAATGTGCTATGAAGTTTACAGACCTCATTGCAAAGGTTGATGAAGCATAGACCTGCTTTCCAAAGTCCTAAACTCCCAGTTAGGAGAGTAGACAGTAGAACACTCATCAGTGAGTTCTTTGTTGGTGGCAGCCACCACCAACATGGCATCTACTACTAAACCCCTGGCCCAATGTTGGTAGTCTTCAGGAGGTGATAACATTTTGTTTGGTCTCCAGGGAATAAGCTCTATGGAGTCAGGGGCCTTCCATGCCCGCTGGATGATCAGCTTGATAAGACTGTCACTGGGAGGTGTCACCCATGAAGTAGATGATCAAGTACAGAACACTTGCAAGTACACAGATTCCTCTGAGGTCAGGTCTTGGGGCTTCCAGTTATCCCTCTGCTTGAGGATCTCTAGGATGTCTCCAAAGCAGACATCTTCAGGGGGTGACCAGGGGGAACCTTCCCCTTTATCGTAATCCATGTCCTCAGGGACAGATTCTTCTGGGGAATCTAGGTGCTTCCTCTTGCATGTCTTCTTGGGGGGTGGCGGGTTCCTCAGTGGGGATTTCTGAGGAAGACTCCAAAGAAGAGGGGCGCTGAACAGGGGTAACTTTAAGCATTGATGCTCACTGCCCTGTTATGGAAAAAGGTGTCAGCTCTGGACCAGAAGATATGGTAATGTGACACTCCAATGCAGGAGGAACCAGCTGAGAGCCTGCAGAGGCTAAAGCTCTCTCCATAACCTGGAAGGCAGGATCCTTGAGGAGGAGTGGGAGCCGGGAACCTAGAAAGACCACCTTGGAACCAGGGTCACACCCCACCCCAAGAGTCTACCCTCCAAAGTAGGACCGGGGAAGGACCCGCAACCGAAAGAGCCCTGAGAGCCAAGGTTGACTCCATATAAAAAAAACAGGAGCCGATCTGAGACCCTCCGGACTGGCAGTGGAGTCTCGGCCCCAAGAATCTGTCAGTACCGAGGATGGAAACGAAAAATTCAGAGGAACATCTGGTGCCAAGGTAGGGATGCCTAACAGCACCAGAACAGCTGTTACTGGGAGGATCGAAGTGCTGGGCTCCAAAACTCTAGTGGAAGTCAAAGGAGGAGACAGTGAAGGAGTCCTTGGAGAAGATACCTCAACTCCAGGAGGTAGAGGGGCCTGAGGAGGGGCAGGAACACCTCTGGCCACTAACAGCTGATCTACCAATCTCATAACATCTACCTCTGAGAGACTCCTAGAGGATCGAATGGACAATCCTGAAGGGGACTCAGGGCATTCCAGAAAGGGACTGGGCAACTGGCCCGCAAAAGAGTCTAATGAAGGTGAATATCTCAATCTGGGGAGAGACTCTTGTCTGCTTTCGGTAACGAGGGGTGGGCAGAGCCCTCTGAGGCACCACTGGAGAAGTTGGCACCGAGCAGGCAACTGTAATCAGTGCCAAGTATTCTTTAAGTTACAATTTCGGTACCTTTGCTCTCGGTTGCATGGAGGTAGTTGGAACTGTAGCCTTATGTTTTTATGCCACTGGTGCCATGGAGGATGCAGGAACTGAGTGGCTCTTTTCTGACAGTTTCTGATTTAGGGGGATCAGACATGGACAAAGCTTCTCGACAAAGGGGATAAGACTTGGTTCCCCCTTGTTTGTTGATGTGCCAGATGATTGGCATGTTGTCTGTCTGGATCACAATTGTCCCCGGAGGAAGGATAGCTTGAAAGGCCTGCAATGGTAACAGCACTGCCCTCATCTCTAGAACACTGATATGCAAGCTGGCCTCTGTAAGTGACCAAATGCCTTCAACTGTCTTGCCCAGATAATGCCTCCCCCCCACCTGATCTGGGAGGCATCCATGGTCATTATGGCCTGGTGCTAGGGTTGTATGAAAGGCTGTCCCGTTAGAATATCTGTAGAGTGAACTCACCAAAGGAGATCCCTTTTGCAACAGTTGTTCACTAAAATGTGATGTGACATCGGTTGCTGAAGAATGAACTGTTAGGATGCAAGAAGTCAGTGTAGGATCCTCATGTGGAATCTTGCTAAAGGTACCAAGGTAATAGTTGCTGCCACAGAACTCAAAGCCTGCAGCACCAGGCGTGCAGCTACTTTCTTGCTGCTGATGATTCTCCTGACTTGAGATTTGATCTTTTCTAAACTGGGAAATGGAAGGGAAGCTATGCAAGTATTCATATTCAGATTTGTCCAGATTGTTTGGGAATCAGATGATATTTCTCGTGGTTAATTGTGATTCCAGGATAGGCACAAGTCTGAAGAATATAGTCTCTTGATTTTTCTAAGAGATGTCTGGTGGGAGCAGTGATGAGCCAGTCGTCTAAATAAGGAAACACTCAGTGTCTGTGCAGAATCTCCACCATGCACTTGTTGAACACCTTGGGGGCTGTGGTGAGGCCTAAGGGCAGGGCTCTGAATTGATAGTGACTGGCTCCCAGCTGGAAGCAGAGAAATCTCCTGGAGCTTTTCTCCATCTTGATGTGGTAATACACGTCTTGGAGATCTACTGAGCAGATCCAATCATCCTTTCCTAAAAAGGGAAGGATGGACTGAACCATGACAATCCGGAATTTTGTTTGTCAAACAGATTTGTTCAAAACACTGAGATCCAAAATCGGTCTCCAGTCCCCTGTCTTCTTTGGCACTAAAAAGAATCATGAGTAAATTCCAGATTCTTTCTGGTTTGGGGGGATGGGTTGGATGACTCTTTTTCTAGCAGTTTTTTGATTTCTCAAACTGCTGGTTCCCTCTGACTGGGTGGAACATCGGGGATACTTTTGAATTTTTTGGGAAGGGAGTGGAAGGAAATTGTGTATCCTCTGGTAAAAATCCTTTGCATCCAAACATCTGAAGTTATTTTCAGCCAGGCTTGTTGATGCAGTGGTAAGCAATCGGGCCTCCTTTCAGAAGCACTGGTAGGGTTTGTCCTGGAAAGAATCTCTGGAACCCTGACTTTACGGGCCACCTTTGCAGCATAGATGGTGTCTTCCATTGAAACTCCCCCCTCTACCCCTGGGGGGTGGTACCACCATGTGTGTCCTGGAAAGGTCCTTGGGATTTTTGGAACCACATTTTCCCACTCCTCTGGTTCCTAGACAGGGACTGTTGAGTGATGGAAAAGCATACGCCCACTGCAGAGAGAGTCTTCCCATCTTTCTCACACCTAGACAAGGTCTCTCAAACTTTTGGACCAAAAAAGAGAAGATCTGTCAAAGGCACACTGACGAATGGAGATTTGAATGGCTCTGCAAATTTGCATAAGTGCATCCAGGCATGTCTCCTTATGGCTGTGCCAGAACCCACTGCTCTAGTCATCCCTTCTGCTGCATGTGCTATGAGCCTCATGGGTGAACTGGATATGGACTCGAGAGTGGCCAACTGAGAAGCTACCTTTTCTTGAACTTCATCAGATAAGGCTCCCACAAGGGTATTTGATAACTCTTTAATCAAATCCCTTTGGTAGTGAAATGTGCCAAAAAGTTTAATGACTGCAAAGCAAAGGTCAAAGAAGCATATACCCACTTCCCAAACCTATCCATCGCCCGAGACTCTCAATTGGGAGGATGGATAGTAGAGCTCTCCTCAGAGAGTTCCTTTTTTGCAGCTGTCGCAACCACCATGCCATCTACTGCTAACCCTTTAGCCCAAAACTAAAAATCTTCAGGAGCTGAGATAATTTTGTCTGGCCTTTTAGGCACTGGCTCTATGGAATCAGGAGCGTTCCATGCCCACTGTGCAATTAGTTTGATGAGATCATCAGCTGGTGGAGTCACCCAAGAAGTAGATGGACGAGAGTGGAAAGCTTGCAGGTATACTGACTCCTCGGGGGAAGTATGTTGGGACTTCCAGCCACCCCTCTGATTAAGGATCTCTGGGATATCTCCAAAGGAGACATCTTCAGGAGGTGACCTAGGAGAATCTTTCCCTTCATCGTAGTCAATATCTTCAGTGACGGAGTCTTCTGGGAAATCCAAGTGCTTCCTCTTGCACTTTCTCTTGTGAGGGACTTCTTCAGTGAGAAAATCTGAAGAAGTGTCAAAAGAAGATAAAACCTGGACAGGTGGATCCTGCAGTTTTGGCCCTCACTGTCCCGATGCAGAGGCTGGTTGAGACTCAGAACGAGAGGAAGGATCTGGGATCAACTCCAACTAGGAGGATGGAGACTGGATGCCCACCAAGGACACAGCCCTCTCCATTGCCTGGAAGGCAAGTCCCCCAAAGACGGAAACTAAGGTCACTACCTGCCCCGAGGAGACTGACCCCAATGCTGAAGCCGAAGTGGATCTCAATCATGCCAAGGTCCCGAGGTGCAGGGATGGCTCAGAGAAAACTGGAGGTGAAACCTGCCTCTCGGAAATGACAGCGGAGCTCACATCCTGGGAGCCCTCTGGTTCTGAGAGGACTGAAGAGCTCAGGGTAGTAGTTGGCACTGGAGAAAGGACCTAGCTGGAGTTGAAACAATTGGTGCGGGAGCGATTGGAGCCTGAGTCTCCAAAACCACAGACAGGGTCAGAGGAGGAAGATTTGATGGAGTCGTGGAGAAAGTAGTTCCAGTACTGGAGGTAGTCAGAACCGAGGACATAGCTGGCAATCCTCTCACCACAAGAACCTGATCCACCAGCCTTAGCATGTCTAATTCAGATAAGCTCTTGGTGGAGTGGACTGATTGGGTGGATGGAGATTTAGGTCTCTCCACGAATGGGCTTGACAATGGTCCCTCGTACGGGTAGATAGATGAGAAATATTGCATCACTGAAAAAATGCATTCAGGTTCCTGAAGAATTGTGGTTGGAACCATAGGAATTGGTGCCTGTATAGAAGATGAAACTGAAGTTGTCAGTTCGAAGTGTTGTCATGTTTTTCTAATGCCAGCTCCAGTTCTGAAGATGCAAGTAGACTTGGAGCAGATGTTTTCAGTTCCATAGCCTTTTGTCAACCCAGTTTCTTAGTCACCGGTGCAGAAGGAGATGCTTCTCAGATTTTGAAGAAGATGAAGAAGAGTCTGTTTTGGATTTGGAACTAGAAAAGGCCTCCTCAAAAGAAGTTTTAAGCAATCCCTTTAACATCAATTTATTTTTTTGTACAACTAAGGCTCGATGACTAAAACCGTGGTATGTTAAACAATCTTCTTGAAGATGTAACAAGACTAAACAATGCACACGTAATAAATGACCATCAGAATCTGGCATTTTCCTGTCGCTCTTCTGACATTTTTTAAAGCCAGAAGTGCCCTTTCCTTTATCAGCCATATCTAGAACACAAAAGGAGTGTAGATTAGAGTAAAAAGGGAACAAATTACAATAAACTGCTAACAGCAATGGTAGCCCCAGAATACCCAAGGGTACAAGAAATAAGCACAAACCAAAAAAGAAAGCAAAGGTGAAAGAGAGCTACCAACGATGGTAGATAAAGAGTACCAGCAGTAAATATAAATAAATATAGGAAAACTCTCTCTCTCTCTTCTTTTTTTTTTTTTTTTTTTTAGCAGAAGGTAAGAAAGGAAGGAAGTCTACCAACTATTGTAGTGAAGGTTTCTCCGAAGTGAAAAGGGGAAGGAAAGGAGCTGAAAGGAAAAGGTATGTATAGTAGGGAGATTCTAAACTAAGGTAAAATGAATAATGAAGTAATAGAAAGACTATAAAGGATAAACAACTATAAGATTTTAAAATACAACTGTACTTAGCTCAAGAGGTTTGGCGACACATCTGACACTGGAAGTGGCAAACAAGATCTGAGGTAAATGGGACAGGAGCATTATGAGTAGGGAGAAAAGCTTGAGAGTTTTTGGTCTTTGCAGGCTGTATAAAGCCGAGTCGGTTCCGATTTCAGAATCGGACCCGCAGGTAAAGGAATAAATGAAGACTGATAACATCAGACAGACTATTATAATTTGGTTAGGACATATCTAGCAAGAAAAGGAATTCTAAAGATGTTAGGTATGGCTACTACTACTTAGATTTAGGAGTCTGGGAAACATTCCATACGACAAGGGAAAAAGACTGTTTATTTGTTTAAAGATTTGTTGTGGATAAACATACTGTTCCAGGGAACCTTTACAGGCAAAATTCAAGTTGTAAAACATTACTTTACAAAAATTGGAAAGAAAACAGTACAAATACTAGCAGCAGATGCACCAAATGTGGCTGTAAGGCTAAATAAGACAGTATATTACATCAATAATGAACAAATCAGAAAACTTTATATAGTAAATGTACAAAGTTAGCTGCAAGGCTAAAATTGGATGATACCTTAAAAATTTTTGAACAAACACAACAAAAACAGTTACAATCTACACAGGAGCTGTACAACTGTACATATGATGCAATACTTTCTATAATTTAAAATCCAGTAAATATTTACTGTGCAGGAGAATGTTTAAGAGACCGAAAGCTGAAATGTAAAGAGTTTATGAAAGAGAAGGTTAGTGAAAAAAATTAAGGGAATGTAAATAAGCATGGCAATTAAGAGTTTGAGTAATGCCTTTATTGTTACTTTATTGATAATGTAGGTAGAATAGGGTTAGTGAGAGACTGAACATGAGGAAAAGGCAAGAAACAGGGTAAAAGGAAAATGGAATATATGATGGCTATATGTGTATGCAAAGTGTTAAGGAAGGAAATACATCTTGCATCAATAACAAATTATCTGTAATTGTCAAAGCAATAACACTGAGAATATTTTAACATGGCTTTTCAGCGATTTCCTAAACTGTTTTAGTGAGGTAGAATATCTAATGTCCTGGGGTAATCTGTTCCAGCATTCTGCTGCTGTTTCGTAAAAAAGATTTTTGAGCTGTGGCTGTGGTATAGAGTAGCCTGATATATGATTGGGTCTCATATCATAACTGGCTTGTGTTTTTATGTCATGTATGCCAAGAAATTCATCTGGACAGAGAAGCTTCAGAGGTAAATCAAGGCTTCCATGTCAGGAGGCTTTATCTCCTACATGTAGTAACATTTACAAAGTGTAGGAGCGCAAAATGTTTTATCTGCTGCTTTGAAAGCTGGTAAAATACTTGGTGCTGTCAAACAGACAGCAGCACACCTCTCAGCTTCTTTGTTAAGAATATTGGACAAATCTGAAATCAAGGACAGCTATAACTGTTGCTTTTATTCACTTAAGAAGTTAACAGAACAACAGGTTTTACATTAAAATACATTTGCTGAAAAATAACTGTAAAACTCTAATGTCTGTCATTTTTGATAAACTATAATCCTCAGTGATTTCCCATAAAAATCATAAAGATTAAGAGGACAGTGCAAAAATAAAATAAACACAGGGGCAGTTGAGATGCACGGACAGAAGCAAAAGGCAGAAAGAATGCTATTTTACTTTAACTGCCATTCTTTGTCAGCTGGCACCATCTACTGATAGTTCCTAATGAAAGCCCTGATCTTAATAGAGTTTGGGGGGGGGTGCTTAACAATCCCCCTAATTACTGTTATCATCAGGTATCACATTAGTGAAGCTGTTAACGGGTTTGTGTTTTTCCTTGTACTACAAGGAGACTGATGTTTCTAAGTGACTTGGCCGTGCCTCTGTATAGAGGAAATGTTTCAGAGGGAGGGGCAGTAATGTTCATTTTTCAATATAAAGATCAGTGTTTTCAGTAGAAAGGAGGCTTTAACTTCATGTGGAAACCAGATGCATTTTTTTCTAGGTGATACAGTGGTGTTCTGAGGGGAAGGGGTAGCTAGATGACTAAACTATTATATTTTATTTTATGTCCTTTGCAGGAGTTGCATATTTTGATGGGAGTGCAATGATATGATTGGGAGGGAGTATTCTAACCTTGCCTTGATTCTTTTGTTAGCACGTGGGAAATTTTATATCCAGCTTTCATTTGTGCAAGAACCTTTTGTACTTGGATTTCAACGTGAAGTAGAAAAGCAAGTATCAGTTCTTGCAAAAGGATTAGAATGTATGGGAAGTTGGGATGGATCAACTATGTGAAGCAGCTGTGTTGAGGTAAGTCTTCCAGTGGTCCCAAATAATATGCAAGTGCATTTCCTTTCATTTAATGTTAGTTTGTTAGAGCACAACCAATTCCACAGCAGGGTGAAATGTTTTTGAATATGTTTGGAGCTTTTCTCCCCAAGCTTTCACTGAAAACGGGTTTTACCCAGTTAGACTTTTCCTGGTCATCAAAAACGAATAAATAATTTAATTTTGTAATGCTGATGCCATTATGATGACAATGCCATCAGCATACAAGATGGTAATTAGATTAAGCATGTCCAGGGGAGGTCCTTAAAGACTTTAAAGACTAATGAGAACAGCAGTGGTACCAGCACTTACCTCTAGGGCATATCCATATAGGCAGACACTAGGTTAGTGTCAGCATTGTTTGTACCCGTAATAAATATTCTGGCTAGCAGACAAATTTGGAACCAGTTGCATACATTATCTGAGAAACTGCACTTCTTGAGCTTTTGTAACAATATGGTATGGTCAGCACATTCAAATGTGCTCTTCAGATTTATGAATACAGCACCAGTAAGTTTACCATTTTCTGAAGATAGTGTTGCTGTACTGTGGTCTAAATCTGTGTTGTTTTTTCTGTGAGAGTGCTGTACTGAGAGATGTAATCTAACATTTGTTCATGTATTATTTTTTGTAAAAAAATTGGCTAAAGGGTAAAGGTTGACTACTGTCCTCTAACTGTCTGTTGCCCTAGGGGCAGTAGCTTTTGGTAGTGGGATTATGGTGGCTCCTTTGAAGAACTAGGGAACCAGACTGTTGCAAAGGGATAAGTTAAAATGTAGGTCAGTGGTCCAGCTAAATGGTTTCTACCTAATTTACACAGAATAGGATGTAATTGTGCAAAATTGTGTTAATATGTGTTTGTTAAGCTCATCCAAAACTTCTTTTTTTGTTGCTCTAAAGTGGAATCTTTGAAAATTGAGGTAGATGTGCAGTGGTTCCATCAGTGTGGGTAGGCACTGTTACCTGGATGAATGGTTATTTTTGAGTCTTGTAGTGGATTGCTTATGTTTGCTTTACATGTTGAGTAGTTTGGGGAGTTATGCGTTAAAGTTTGTTTTGACATTAAAAATACTGTCACTACATACATTTTTAATAGTACTCTAAAATTGTTTTCGATTGTGCATATCAGACTGCTGCAATTTCCTGAAGTAGTTCACTTTAGAAGGATTAGCAATAATTTGTGCATTTTTTCTTAGCTTCAGATATAACTGGTGTTTGCTGTGATTTCTAGGGTATTGCTTCCAGTCTTTCTGTGCTTTATCTCTGCATTTTAGTAACTACAAAATATGTGAAGTTAGTCAGCACTTCAATACCTTTGGGATGTGACTTAGTGTACTAATGAATACAGATGAATCCTCCACAGGGCAGCTTATAATAGAGTGAGCCCCAGTCTACTGTAATAAAATGTGAGATTTCTGTATCTTGTCTGGCACTTACAAAGCTGCATGATAGTTTGACTAGGATACCAAGTAGCTAGAACTGGCAGCTGATCACTAAGGGAGTTGGGTGAACATGTACGGAGCTGGTAAGAAAAATGTGAAGAAGTATTTACTTATTAGCGTGAATATTTAGCCTAGCTTCCGAAAAAGACAGCTGTATAAAGTTCCTATGTAACAGTATGCTGTGAAGTTTATATTTGAGAGGACCAAGGAGTCTGTTTTTTCTTAATGGAGATATTTAAATTTAAGAAGTTCACCAGGTGTGTAATGGTTGCTGGTGGTAGAAAATAAATAGTGGCAGTAAATATTTTAGTGTTGCCAGAGATGGTAATTTGTATTGGTGACCGATTTGGTTCTCTTCCTGTTTGTGAATTACTGTTTGCTATGAATGTAGTTGATAACTTGTCATACTTTCTGATGAGGGTGAGGCCCCCTCTCCTGGTCTGGAACCTGTTTTTTTATCAAAAAATATTGCACTGTTTTGTATAAAAGATTAAAACAAATAGGATGCCTTTAAGCCGGGATTGAGTGATGGCCAATACAGAAGGGTGACATGTTTTAAACTGTGGCCATTTATTAATTACTTTGCATGTGCTCATCATTGCAAATCTGAGTTGTGCAGGTTGAGTATCACATGAAAGCATAAGCTGTTTAATAGGAAGTGCACAGGCTGTACACGACCTTGTAAGTACGGGTTTAGATGGGGGCGTGATTTGTTGTGGTTTGTGTGACAGGTCGAAGGTGTTTACCTTAAATTTAGTGGTAAGTGGTTCTAAGGGATGACCACCATATGAGGGTAAAAGTTATCTGGAATGTTGATCAATGTTTTAGGAGTACTAGTCAAAAAATAATAGCACTAGGTGGTGGTGTGGCCATAGTAGGCAGTACATAGTTGCTTTGTCAGTGGACTAAATTGTAAATTTATGTGGTTGTGTGATGGCTGTAGTTTTTGTAGATTACAAAAGTATTGTATAATTAAGGTTTATATATCCCTTTAGTAGGAGACAAACTGCTTGGTTGCATGAATTTAATTAAATGAATACGGACTGGGAACTAGAAGCATATATGTAAGATTTCATATATTACCACACTAGTCTTGTTGGGTTTTAAGAGGCATGAAGGTAATGATGTGAAAGAGGGTTGGGATCCAGAAATATAAATATAGTAGATTGCTGGAGACAGGTTTATTGCACGTAGGAGCAGAATGAACTGGGCAATACAGCCATGCTAGGTGGAGCTAATGATGTGAAAGTGGGATGGGATCCAGAAATATAAATGTAATAAAACTGCGGGAGACAAGGTTATTGTGGGTGAGAGGAGAATGAGCCAGGCAATACAAGCAGTGCTAGAGGGAACCAGTTAGTCTGTGCATCCGCAGAGGAGATGGACTGTGTAAATAAAGAAGTATTCAAATGAGACAATTCCATTTTTTAACAAATACTTTTTAAATTACGACTTAATACATAGGCAATCATACATTAACAGAAAAGAAAACAAACATATTAACATTTTTCTGGTTACATACATCATATTTAACATATCTTTTGTTTGTAACTGTCATCAGTCAAACATTATATACATTGCCGAATTCCTGTCTTGCCTTAAACCTCACACCTCCTCCTCACCATTATTCCTCATGTATTTTCCCACAGTTTCTATTTATTTCTATGCAATTTCATCCTTCCCTGTTCTAAAGATTCCTCTTCCAGTTCCTTTATCTGTTTTATAATAATCAGTACTTCAAATACAGTTGGTTTAGGCTTTGATTTACATTTTCTAGTTAGTGCTTTTTGGCAACCAACAGAATTAAACTTAATAAGGCCTTACTCTGTGTAGGTAATTCCAATCCCAAGTCCCAGCTCAAAAGAATAATTTCCTTAGTTACAACCATTTATTAACCCAATATTTTGAATTTTCAAAATATGCCAACTTGTTACACTCATAAAACATATGTTTCCAGGGATCTACTTTTAATTACTGAAAGCCCATAATATTAAACGTTATTTTCTCTAGACAAAAATAATGAAAATGAAAATCCTGAACTGCTTAGTTTTTCCCACGGCAAATTAACACTTGCCCAACATGGAGAAATATGTCCTTATCCCAAATCCCAACTGAGTTGATGTGTGTGTGTTTGCGTGTGTGTGTATGTATATATATATATATATATATATATATATATATATATATATATATATATATATATATAGATGGGGGGGCTGTGGGGGACACAGCACCCCACATGGGGGGGTGGAGGGTAGTTCTGGGCAAGTTACTTGCCCTGGAAAAAACTATGTGGTTCGGGATTTTCATTTTCATCTCGAGAAAATAATGTTCAATATCATGAGCTTTCAGTAATTGAAAGTAGATCCATTTTCAGTTACCTGTTTCTTCCCCATAACACCTCCAGCATTTGCATTCTACCTGAGGAAAAATTCTTTAAAATCTGCTTAGGATATAAAGATGCCTATGTAACCACTTCCAAGGAAAGTTCCTACACCTTCTGGACTTTGTCGCATACCTGGAAGCCATGCATATGTCCTCCCATTGTTCTTTTGAAATTGCTTTACTCATCTCTCTTCCTAATCTTTCCTTACCTCCTCTGACTAACTGTTATAGTTATTGTGCAATATTTTGTATTCTGTGCTAATAATCCTTTTCTTTAAGGCAGATTCTGTTCTAGAGTCAACTAGAAACTCTACCAGAGCAGGTCTTTCACTTAACATTTTCCTATCCCTTTCTCTTTGTCTGTAGCTAATAATCCTTTTCTTTAAGGCAGCTTCAACTAGAAACTCTACCAGAGCAGGTCTTTCACTTAAGATTTCCCTATCCCTTTCTCTTTGTCTGTACACTGATATCAATCCCTTGTAGGGAAGGCAGTCTCTAGCCTACAGTTCAAATGTCTTCTTGGCCTCATCCCACTCTATTGCTTTTTCTGTTCTAGTAATTTGCTCCCAATATCTTGTTTTCTTTGCAAGTTTTTCTACTAAATTCCAGCCCCTCTTGTCTACTTTCTATATCCCTACTTGCAGTTATCCCTATTGGCAAAATCTCCTTTTTCCATTCCAGTGTTGGCTTAGTTCATAGAATACCTTCTGCTACTTCATGAATATAATATTCTGCATGGTTGTTAATATTCCCATTAAAGATTTGTATCCAAAATCTCACTCTCTCTTTACTTCTTAAAATTCTCTTGCTTCATCATCATCCCTTTCCATTTTGAATTATAACCTTCTGCTTGTGTTATGTTTATGAGCCTTAACTGTGTAGCTCTACAGTATCCCTTCAAATTAGGTTATCCTAAATCAACTTTTTCTATTGGAAGGATCAACTTATCCCACTTAACTCTCGCTGTCTTCCCCTCCCAAAAAAATGCCTTCAACTCTTTATTAATTACTGTCCACAACTTCTACTCTGGTTGATAAAAATATGCCCGATCCGTATATAAAACTAAAGGAACTAAAAGTATTTGAATTGCTTTTTTCTTACTATCCATATCCATAAACAAGAGCTTCCAGTTTCTGAGTTGTTGTATTATCTTTTTAGACTCTTCCCAGATATCCTTAGGTGGCATAACGAAAGCTTTTTAAACCATATTCCTAAATACTTCATCTTATTGTGTTCTCATAAATATGGGTATTGGTGAGCCAATTTGTGTATGGGTATGTAATTTATATGTACAGCCTTTGTTTTATCTTTATTAATTTTATATCCTGAAAAGACACAAAACTGTCTCAAAATGTTAAACAGTGATATGTCCTTTTCAAGATTTACATGGTACAAAATAATATAATTTTCAAATAAAGCCAACATTTCTTGATTATCATACTATATCCTTGCATTTCTGTGTCCCTTATTTTCTTTGCCAATGGCTCTAAATATAAAGAAAATAACGAAGGACAAAGACGACACCCCTGCCTGGTTCTTCTGTTTAAACGCAACGTATCAGAGAGGAACCCTCCCACTCTAATTCTTGTCTTTGATCCCTCATATGTCCTTCTAATTAATATTATTATTGTACCATTGCCCTACTCATGACATCCCAACTTACTCTGTTGAAAAATGACTTCTCTTCATCAAAACCCACCAACAACAGCAGTATTTTTTTACATTCTGCAAACCTCTGGATCATTATTATTCTATTAATCTTGTCAAATGTTTGCCTCCCTTCCATAAAACCACACTAATCCATATCTATCAATTCTGGCAATACCTTTGACATTTTTTTGGCTAGTATAGACATAAACTGTAACTATTTGAAATGTCAAGGCTAAATGTCTGAAAGATCAGACTTGTATATAATAAGTCTGAGATGCCATTTCTCAGAATATTCCCATTTTATTGAGAAATGGTGATCTTAGAATTGGTATATATGATATGCTCTAGATAGCAGAGGAATGAAGGTCAGCAGGGCTAAGACAGAATATATGTGTGTAAATGAGAGGGAGAGTAGAGGAATGGTGAGGATGCAGGGAGTAGAGTTGGTAAAGGTGGACGAGTTGAAGTACTTGGGATCAACAGTTCAGAGTAATGGTGAATGTGGAAGAGAGGTGAAGAAGAGAGTACAGGCAGGGTGGAATGGGTGGAGAAGAGTGTCAAGAGTGATTTGTGACAGACGGGTACCAGTAAGAGTAAAAGGGAAGGTCTACAAGAGGGTAGTGAGACCAGCTATGTTGTATGGGTTGGAGATAGTGGCATTGACAAAAAGGCAGGAGTCAGAGCTGGATGTGGCAGAGTTAAAGATGTTAAGATTTGCACTCGGTGTGACTAGGATGGATAGGATTAGGAATCAGTATATTAGAGGGTCAGCTCATGTTGGACAGTTTGGAGACAAAGCAACAGAGACGAGATTGCGTTGGTTTGGACATTTGCTGAGGAGGGATGATGGGTATATTGGGAAAAAGATGCTAAGGATGGAGCTGCCAGGTAAGAGGAAAAGAGGAAGGCCTAAGATAAGGTTTATGGATGTGGTGAAAGAGGACACGCAGGCGGTTGGTGTGACAGAGCAAGATGCAGAGGATAGGAAGAAATGGAAAGAGATGATCCGCTGTGGCGACCACTAATGGGAAAAGCCGAAAGATGATGATGATGATGAGAATTGGTATATATAAGTTCAGGGGTACGAGGGAAGGGTTGCCCTCCCTTGCAAAAAGACGTTTTAAGGACAAGAGCGATTTTCAAGACTCGCTTTTCTCCATGTTTTTGGTCCTATTTTTTTACTTTTTTGTCACTCGGCACTTAAATTGCCAACATTTCAATAGGGAACCATTTATAAACACTTTCTAATCATGGTTTAAAATTGAAATGGGTTTATATGAAGCTGGGTGTGAGGAGCCTTTAATGTCTTTATGTCATACAGCCACCACAGCTTTCTTCCAAGACGTTAGTTTTCCCCTCCTTTTAAAATACAGTTAAACAAAATTTTCCATCTCTTTATCACTTTCTTCCCTCCTAACTTCTAAACTTCCAAGGAATACCATATGTTCCTTGAGACTTACCTGAAGATTGATTATGCAATACTGTTTTTATTTCATGTTCTTCTCGTAACTGTTGTTGAGCCTCACCAACCTCTAACTTTGGCATAATTACGTCTTTCATACATAATTCCATTTGTGCTCTTTCTTAATTTCCGCATCTCTCTGCTTTATACAAAGTTTCACAAAATTTCTGGAATATCTCTAATAACTCCACAATATCTCTGGTTACTTTTCTTGCTATATGCTCCCTAAGTTTGGCAAGAACCCATTCTACTTTCTGTTACCTAAGTTACTGTGTTAAAAGTGTTTGTGCTCTGGATTTATTATCAAAAAATAGTTGTTTAGCAGAAATCTTTGTAAACTCATGTATATTATCTGGATAATTACTTATTTTGCCTTTAGCACTTTGCATTTGCACCTCTTCTTGTTCTGTCAGATTCTCTCTTTTCTGCAATATCTTTACCATTGGTACCTCCTGTAAATTCCTAATACTTCTTCACCATGTTTTTCTGTTTTACTTCTACCCTATTTTTAAACTCCATTTTCATTTTATCCCACTTAGTAGCTATAATTTTTGAATATACTTCTATCTTTCCTAATAACTTTCAAATATTTTCCACTATTAATTACGTAAATTCCTCTTTTTAACAGGTAGGTAGGAAAGCACCAGTGTCTCATTTTTTACTTAATTACCCTGTAATTTCATCTTAGTTTTTATTAGTGCATGATCTGAAATAGTTACTGGATGTGTGTCTGAGCTTTCAACTAAATGCATATGTTCAAGTGAAATATAATTTCTGCTTAGTCAAGCCCAATTATTGTACCTTGGAAAGTAATATGTAAATTCCATCAGAGTTCCTACTACTGCATGCACATATTCCATACCAAATATTTTCACAGACTTCTTCAGAAAACTACCTTCTGTTGTTATAGTTTCCCTTCTAGGTCCTCTGAAACTTCCTTACTATTGCAAATCAAATTCCAGTGCCCTCCAATAAGTAATGAGACAGTTCTATTTTATTTGTTAATACAAACTGTTCCTTTTAACACCTAAGATACTTTATCACAAAATGCTATTTGTTCAGGTGTAGAACAGCTTCTACCCACCAATTTAAGTCAGCAAAGTGCAACTTCATAATGGAGAAGTGCATTACTAATTTAGATAAAGACAGTGGCAGTCTAACAAGGCACAATTTTACAAAACAGAAACATTCTACTAGTTCACATAGAGGAGGCCACTGCTCATTTCACTGAGAAGCAATTTCTGCATAAGTGATATGCTTACTAAACTGACAATGTGGTGCCTGAAGGGGGAAGATCTGCACTAAACAAGCTACTACTGGTGTCTGAATGCCACAGGTCATTGCAATTAGGCAATGCCATTAACATGGTGGTAGTACATACTGTTCAGGGAAAGCTCAACACTGGAAAGAAAACAGCAATGGACAATAATTAGAAGTTATGTACCTACCATAACGTTCCATGTTAGTTATCTTCTCTCGTCTTCTTTCTTGCTGGATGGGTTCGGAGCCGATCCTCGGCTCCGACTCGGCACTTGCTTAGCTTGAGAACTCCTTTTACCAGCTCGAGGCAACCCTATATCCCATGATGCAAGGCGGGACTACCTCAGATCTCGTTTGGTAGCTAACATACCCTGCTAAGGACTAACCTAGTAGAACTAGGAACACAAAAATTCCTAACAAAGGACTCTTCTATTGAAGACTCAGGAGGGAACAACCTGAGAAGAGGAAACTCTTCAAGATCTGTCCAGGCCAGGGGGAAGGAGGGAGGGACGCAAGAAAGAAGGCGAGAGAAGACAACTAACATGGAACGTTATGGTAGGTACATAACTTCTAAATGTTAAGTTGTCAATCTCGCCTTCATTCTTGCTGGATGGGACCGCGTCCCTAGCACCTGTATCCTGGGTGGCTCAATGGAACAGACTCTTGAGAACTGTGGAACCAAAACTGGCCCTGTCTCTGGAGGCCAAATCTAACTTGTAATGAGAGACAAAGGTATAAGGAGTGGCCCAAGTAGCTGCTGCACAAATGGTATCAATGGGTAGTCTATCCTGAAAGGCTGCAGAAGTGGATAGACTCCTGGTTGAGTGTGCTTTCGGTTTAGAAGGTAGTTGCTTGCCTCTGAGTGAATACACATAAGAAATGGTGGAAGACAACCATCTGGATAAGGTCACTTTAGAAACTGGGAGACCTTTCCTGTTTTCTGCATAGGAGACAAATAATTGGTCCGATTTCCTGAATTGTTTCGTTCTATGCAAATAGTACCTGAGCTGACGATGGACATCCAAAAAATGAAGCTTTTGTTCAGCTCTGTCAGAATAATTTGGGAAAAAGACTGGTAGATCGATGGATTGATTAATATTAGTTTGAGAAACAACTTTGGGGAGAAAGGACGGGTTCGTTCTTAAGGATACCCTGTCCTTGTGAAAAACCAAGTAAGGGGAACGGATGCAGAGAGCTTGAATTTCGAAACCCTTCTTGCTGAAGTGACAGCCAGTAAGAATATAGTTTTCCAGGTCAATAACTTCAAGGAACATGAGGCAGACGGTTCAAGGGTGGTAAAATCAAGGATGCTAACATTAAATTCAGATCCCATTGTGGAGGAGGATGTTTTATTGGCGGCTTCAGAAGAAAAACTCCTCTCAGAAAGGCTTTGCATAGCCTATGTGACATAATGTTATGATCTTGTAATCCAACATGATATTTGGAAATAGCCGCCAGTTGAACTTTGACTGTTGATGAAGAGGATCCTGACTGAAAAACTTCAGCCAGGAAATCTAAAACAGAATGCACAGGAGCAGTAAAGGGATCAATGTGCCTAGAGTTTGCCCAAATGGAAAAACGTCGCCACTTGCTAGCATACACTGTTCTGGTGGACGACTTCAAAGAAGCTACTAAAATATCTCTGACAGGATCAGAGATCATAGGAAGCCTGGCTAGGGAAGGAAGTGGAGCAACCAAGCAGTGAGGTTGAGAGAATGAATGGCCCGGTGCTGTTGACCCAACTGGTGGATCAAAAGATCCAGAACTGGGTCCAGATGCCAAGGCCGCACCAGGAGGTGACGATGCAGAGTCGGGAACCAAATTTGTCGAGGCCAGTAAGGGGCAATTAGAATCAACTTGGCCCTCAAAACGGTGGCTTTCTGAATGACTTGTGGAATCAAGGGAAAGGGAGGAAAAGCGTAAAGAAGTCCCCGGGGCCAATCCTGGGTTAGAGAGTCACTCAGGGTTGGCCTGGAAGGGGAAAGAGGGTGAAAAAGTCGGGGCACTTGTTTTGGGGAGTAGCAAAAAGATCGCAACAAGGAGTGCCCCACTTCAGAAAAATCTGGTCCACAATAGATTGATTGAGAGACCACTTGTGAGGCATGAGAATGGCTCTGCTCAGCCTGTCCGCCAAAAGGTTGGACCTGCCGGGGATGTGCGTTGCTATCAGAAACCGATGAGAGGAGATTGCCCATTGCCAAAGTCTGAGAGCTTCTCGACACAACGGATAGGACCTGGTCCCGCCCTGCTTGTTGATGTACCAGACCACGGACATGTTGTCCGTTTGTACTGCAATAGTCCCCGCGGGAAGAAAGTAGTTGAGGGCTTGCAACATTAAAAGCACCACTCTCATCTCCAGGACATTTATGTGCAGATGGTATTCTATGGGTTGCCACGTCCCGTGGACCATCCTGCCCTGATAATGCCCCCCCCACCCGATCAGAGAGGCATCCGTAGTGACTGTGGCAACAGGAGGAGGGGGAACAAATGGTCGGCCCTGGTGAAGGAGAGGGGAAGATATCCACCAGTTCAGATGAGCTCTGCACGATTGTGTGACTAAGATTTCGTGTTTCATCGGAAGACTGTGGAACGACCACTGAGTGAATAACATCCACTGCAGCAGACGCATGTGGAAGCGAGCCAGTGGTAGAAGAACAATGGCCGCAGCCATAAGATCTAGAACTTTCAGAATCAATCTGGCTTTGGCTTTGCTGCTCTGCAATAATATCCGAACGAATTTTTGGATGTCCAGAATTCTCTGATGTGTTAGTCTGGCTGACAAGTTGACGGTGTTTAATTCTGCGCCTATAAAGGTGATAGATTGGCAAGGCCGCAGAGAAGATTTTTCGAAGTTCACTGAAATTCCCAAACTTCTGCAAAGCTGCAGAGTGTAGTCTCTGGTCTGAAGAAGCTGATGCCTGGTGGTGGCGGAGAGGAGCCAGTCGTCCAAATAAGGAAACACCTGGAATCCTTGACGTCTCAGGTGAGCTGCGACCACTGCCATGCATTTGGTAAACACTCTGGGGGCTGAAGTGAGGCCAAAGGGCAGGGCTCTGAATTGATAATGACTGGTCCCTAGCCGAAAGCGGAGAAACCTCCTGGAGCGCCTGTGGATCTTTATGTGATAGTACGCGTCCTGAAGGTCTATCGAGCACATCCAGTTGTCCTTGCCCAGAAAGGGCAAAATGGACTGAAGTGTGACCATCCGGAATCTTGCCTTCTTGACAAATCTGTTTAGATTGCTTAGGTCTAGTATAGGTCTCCAATCTCCCGTCCTTTTGGGGACCAAAAGAATCTGGAGTAGACGCCGGATCCTACTTGGTCTGCTGGAACAGTCTGGATGGCTCTTTTGTAGGAGCTTTGTAACCTCCTGTTCTGCCAAATCCCTTTGACCGGGTGAGATGTCTGGAAGGGATTGGTGAGGTACGGGATACCTTTCGAAGGGGATTTTGTAACCCTCGGATATTATTGACTGTACCCACATATCTTGTGAAAGGGAACGCCAGGCTACTGGGTACAGCAAAATCCTTGCCCCGACTTCCTCCAAGGGTGGACAGTCGGGCAACACCTCAGGGATGCTGAAAGGGCTTCTCAGGAAGAGACTCCCTGTTGCCCTGGTTCTGAGGACCCCCTCTGCCCCTAGGGCGGCGTTTATTATTGTTACCCCCTCTGCCTCTGGGGGTAAACTGCCCACATGTGTCCGGCGCTGCTCCTTGGGCTTTGCGGAACCACATCTTTCCTCCCTTCTGACCCTTGGGGTAGGGTCTAGAAGGGGTGGAAAAATGGACTCCAACGGCAGAAAGAGTTTTGCCGTCCTGCTCACACCTGGTCAAGGTTTCCTTCACCTGAGGTCCGAACAAAGCCGAACCGTCAAAGGGGGTATTGGTGAAGGACGCCTTAAAGGGGTCCGCAAAATTACAAAGCCGCATCCAGGCTTGACGTCTAAGAGCCACTCCTGTGCCTGTGGCCCTGCTCGCCCCATCGGCTGCATAGGATATGAGCCGCATGGAGGAGTTAGTTAAGGAATTCAGGATTGCTAGCTGTGAGGCAATCTTTTCTTGAGCCCCAGCAGCAGAAGGATCCTGGACCACTTCACCTAGTTCCTTGAGAATATCTCTTTGAAGCCTGGTGAAGTGACAAAGGTAGTTCAGCGAACGCATAGCAAAGGTCGCTGAAGAAAACATCCGCTTTCCATACCTGTCCATGGTCCTAGAATCTTTGTTAGGAGGATGGACAGGTACTGAAGGATCTGCAAGTTCCTTCTTGGTGGCCGCTGCCACCACCATAGCATCCACAGAGACGCCCTTGGAAAGAAACTGCTTATCTGCAGGGGCCGTGATAAATTTGGATGGTCTCCTGGGAACTGGTTCCACAGAATCTGGAGCTGCCCACGCCTTCCGAGCCACTACCTGCATAAGTGGGTCAAAAGGCGGAGACACCCAGGAGGTGGAGGGTCGGGATCCAAAAGCCTCCAGGTATACCGACTCATCCTCGGAGGGGTCAATGGAGGGCCAATTCCCCCTCTGTTTGAGGAGCTCAAGGATGTCTGAAAAGGAGACATCCTCAGAGGGGGACCGTGGGGAACCCTCTGACTCATCTAAGTTGGTATCAGATGTTGTAGACTCAGGGGAGTCTGTGTGTTTCCTCTTACACGTCCTCTTCCGAGGAGGTTCCCCTGCAGGATCAGGAGAAACCTCGGAAGAGGAAGATATTCCCAATGGGGACACCTGGGGCGATGGATCCCTGGGCCTGGGAGCAAGAGGCTGGCAAGAGGCGTCTACAGGCACCGAAGAGGGAGGAGCTAATGGGATGGACCGTTGACCTGGCTCAGGTGCCAGGACACTCCTCATCACCTCAAAGGCTCCCCTCCCCGGGAGGCCGGAATATTCCCGTTCCGAGGAAATAGGAACTCCCGGCTCCACTGAGAGGGAAGGCTCCGAGGCCGATGTCGGTGCCGAGCTTACCAAAGCCGAAGCCCCAAGAGGGAGAGCGGGGTCGGACAAGGGTCCGATGCCACTAGCCCCCTCGGAGCCGACAAGGGAAACTCGACGACCGGATCCCTCCAAGGAAGGTCTCATGGAAGAGATCGGAGCCGAAGACGACGGAGCCGAAGAGGGATGTATCGGTTCCGGCACTGACACGGTCGCTGTCCCGAGAAGCTCCGGCTCCGAACTCTGGAGGGGAGTCGGAGGAGGAAGTTCAAGGGGTAAAGCAATAGCCGAAGTCTGCTGAGACGGGCTATGGAGCATTTGGGCTAGTGCCTGCGACTTCAACAGTCTGCTTACCACCCTCTCTAAATCGTGGTCAGACAGCCTGGAAGATCTCGAAGATCGGCTCCGATGACTCCGCTCCGACAAAAGAGGAGACCCCGGAGCCGAGTGGATACTCTCCAACGGAGGGGACCGAGATCTCTTCCTGGATGAAGTCATCGGAGCCGATGTCCCCTGAGTTCCAGATGGAGCCGAAGGCTTCTCGGCTCCGATACTGGATAATATGTCGGCTCCAGCCGGAGCCGACAAGGCAACAGTAGATTGGGTGTCGGAACCGATCGGAACCAACACTACTACTTTAGAAGAAGAAAGATCGGCTCCGGCCGGAGCCGATCTCGACTCCGAAGGAGTCGGAGCCACCGGAGAAGGCTTAGAAGCTGTAGCCTGAACCTTCGGTGGCTTAGAAGGTTTGCTAGACCCAGTTTTAGTGGGTGAACCTTCTGGCTTTAGTAAGCCACGGAGGATCAATTTATTCCTCCTTTCCTGCAGGACTCTCTGGCTAAAAGAATGACACAAAGCACAGGAGTCCTGCAGGTGCAAAGGCCCCAGGCAGTAAACACAAGAAGCGTGACCGTCTGTCAGAGACATTTTCTGACAGCACGAGTCACACTTCTTGAAGCCTGAGACCTTGCCTTCCTTAGACATAGTCCAAGAAGAAATAATACTCACACACACCCCAAACAATCACACAATTAATCCCAACAAACACAGACACACAGGTAGGGATTAAGAAGGGGGCCTAGGCCTAACTGAGAAAATCTTTAAATTTTTTATAAAAACTAGAAGATTTTAACTAAATGGGGAAATAGGGTGGGCTGTAGAAACACTACACTCTATAAAAAGGAACAAGGGAGAGATAAAACCCTGACTAAGCTTTTGAAAATTCCAACTTACCTCGGCTGGCAAAAAGGAGACCTCTTTCGCAAAGCGGCAAACGAGATCTGAGGTAGTCCCGCCTTGCATCATGGGATATAGGGTTGCCTCGAGCTGGTAAAAGGAGTTCTCAAGCTAAGCAAGTGCCGAGTCGGAGCTGAGGATCGGCTCCGAACCCATCCAGCAAGAATGAAGGCGAGATTGACAACTTAACATCAACATTTAAATTATTGGAAGAGAAAATAAGGAACCCTGCTGCATAGAATGGATACTGTAAAAATGATTAAGTCCCAGAAGAAGTTATTTGCAAAGGCATGAACTGACAGATAGCAAGGATAAGTCCTTAAAAAAGTTTTACATTATTTCTGACAAAATTCTTTGGAATAGCAGAAAGACAAAACAAGAGAACATAGGGGATGATTAAGGAAGAAGGTAGATGGTAAATTACTCTGACTGAGACATATATGATGGCTTACAATTTTAATCAATGGGTAAGAGAAAGACTGTTCAGATAAGAAAATGGAAAGTAAGATGCAGTCTGGTACAAATGTCTTGAAAATGACCAACGATTAAGTATTTCAACAAAGCAAAATAAGAATGCATGAGAAGTAGAAACCCATGTAGGCATTTGGAATTATAAATAAATCTGGAAACTGAGGTCTGTAAATGGAAAGCAGTATAATCATTTAAGGAATCTTGCCTGAAAAAAATGAAAGTTACATACTTACTGTACAGATAGGTCTGGATTGGCAATTCCATCTTAATCTGACTATGGCAGGACTTACCACTAGGGATGCCTTTCCAAAAATGATTTACTTTTCTATGTAAAGGGCTTTTTACCTTGAAAAATAAATTAATGGCCATGGCACCCCTGTTCAAAGCTGCTGGAGAAGCGGCATCCCATGTGGATGGTGTTCTACATCTGACCATTTGATTTGTAGGCTTTCTGATCTGTCCCATCCATGGTCTACCTGATTCTTTGTCTAGATTGTGAGATAGCAAGATGCAGGAAGCCCATAAATTTTAAACAGTAAAGTGGATATGGTGGCACAATGGAAAGAGCTGCAGAAGTTATAATCAGAGTTAGGACATTTTTTAATCCTTGGCAAGCAATCAGATAAAGGCAGCGGCCAGAAATGCTGGCGTACTTTACTGTGGCTGGTTTGTAACTATGTGTTCATAAGAAATCGAACTGAAACACATTACTGTGGCCTTTACTTTACTTTATTACTATGGACATCTGAGATGGCACATAGTGTGCCTTAACTGGCCTAGGTAAATCAATGTTGTTCTTATGTAGATAAAGGAAATACAATCCTTGAGCCATCTGGCTAAAGTCACCTTGCTGACTGGTTTGCCAAAAATTGTATTAGAAAAGGAAAGAAATAGCTGGACAGATTTTCTTATGTCTTTCATTCTGTGAAGAGATAAACATAACTGTCTATGAACATCTAGAAAAAAGTATAGGCAGTAGTCACCTTTGTTTGTAAAGTTAGGTAAGAGGACTGGCAACTCAATAGTCTGACTGATATTGGATTTCTGAGACTACTTTAGGTAGAAAGGAGGGAATTGCTCGTAAGGAGACTCTTTGTGAAAGATCAGGTAAGGTGGCCTACATGATAAAGTTTGAATTTCTGAAAATCTCCGAGCAGAGGATTATAGCTACTAAAAATAAACTTTTCCATGACAAATATTTTAGAACACAATTTTCAGGTGTTTCGAAAGGGGAATGAACAATGGTCTGTAATGCTAGATTTAAATCCCAAGGTGGAATTGGGTCCTTAAAGGGAGGTTTTATCAAAAGTGTCCTTTTTAAGAAGGATTTAAAAAGTTTGTGGGAAGCTAAGGGACATTCTCCAAAACCATTATGGAAATTCAAATTTGCCGCTAGTTGAATTTTAATAGTATAAGGTGAAGCCCCTGTACAGAAGAGAGAGGCTAGGAAGCCTAATATATTATCAACAGATGCAGAAAGGGGGGGGGGTCGATATCCATTTCTCAAGTCCATATGGTAAATCTCTTCCATTTACTAGTGTATAATTAATGGGTGGATGGCTTGTGAGAAGCTATTAGAATGTGGCGCACAGGGGAAGAGAGATTAATTCATCTTGCAATTAGTGAAACTGGAGGAACCATGCTGTCAGCTTAAGGTTCAAAATATCTGGATGAACTAGTCCCTCTGAATGGGACAGAAGGTCTGGAGCTGGGTCCAGAATCCTAGGTTGTTGAATTAGATGAGGCCAAAGAAAAGGGAACCATATCTGCCAAGGCCAAAAGGGTGCAATGAGGATTATTTTACTCTTCAACTTCAGTGACTTCTGTATGAATTTCAGGATTAGAGGAATAGGGGAAGGTGTATAGTAGTCTGGGGAGCCAAATGTGGAGAAGAGCATCTCTGGGTGATTCCCCCAGAGGGGGGATTAGGGCAAAGACGTTGCTGCACTTGTTTAGGTTGCAGCAAGGCTTGCCCCATTGATGGAAAATCCTTTTTGCCACTTTTGGATTGAGAGACCACTGATGAGGCATGAGAATACATCTGTTCAGTTTGTCCGGTATTACACAGATTTCCCCAGAATGTGTGTTGCTTTCAGAAAGCAATTGGAAAAGATCACCCACTGTCACACTCTTAGGGCATCTTGACAAAGGAGGTACAATTTCATTCCTCGTTTGTTGATGTACCAAACTACTGACATATTGTCTGTTTGAATTGCAATCGTTCCCAGAGGAAGAGCAGTTTAAATGGCTTGCAACGCAAGAAGCACAACTCTTAGATCCAGAACACTGGCATGCAAGTTGGCCTCTAAGGAGGACCAAGTGCCTTGGACAGTCTTGCCCAGAAAATGCCCCCCACCCTATCTGGGAGGCATGCGTGATCACTATGGCCTTGGGTTCTAAAGGGGTGAATAGGCAGCTTAGAAGAATCTCTTTGGAAAGTATCCACCAAGCTAGATCTTTTTCTGCAGTGGTTAGTGATCAAAATCTGCTTGATATGGAATGGTGTAAAAAGGACCATTGAGAAGCCAAAAGCCACTGTAGAATTCTCATGTGTTACCTCACTAAGGGTACTAGAGTTATAGTTGCTGCCATGGAGCCCAGAGCCTGTAGGATTAGATGAGCAGATACTTTCTTGCTCCTTTGAACCTGTGTTCTGATTCTGTGAAGCCTTTCTGGAGGAAAGGAAGCTACAGTCATTGTATTTAGTGTAGCCCCTACAAACTGTAAAGTTTGAGCTAGAGTCAACTGGGATTTTTCTTAGTTTATTGTTATTTCCAAATAAGCACAGGTCCAGAGAACAAAGTCCCTTGTTTTTATCAGATGATGACTAGTCAGAGCATTGATGAACCAGTCGTCCAAGTATGGAAACACCTGGAATCCTTGCATTCTCAAGTGAACTGTTACTGCTGCCATGCATTTGGTGAACAGTCTGGGCTCTGTGGTGAGTTAAAAGGGCAGTGCCCTGAATTGGTAATGGCCGTCTCCCAGACGGAAGCATTCTGCTTTATCATTTGTCCATATTTATATGGTAATACGCATCCTAAAGATCTACTGAGCACATCCAGTCATCCTTCTCTAAGAAAGGAAGTATGGACTGTACAGTGAACATCTGGAACTTGGTTTGATAAACTGATTTGTTCAGTGTGCTTAGATCCAAAACTGGTCTCCAGTCCTCATGTCTGTTTTGGCACTAAAAATAATCTTGAGTAAGTTCCGGATTCTATTCGGTCTGGTGGGACTTCCTGGCTGACTCTTTTTTTCTAGCAGCTTCTGAATTTCTATTGCTGCTTCTTCCCCCTGACTGGGTGGAACACTGGGGATGTTTTTGCATATGGGGAGAAAGAGAAAATGGAACTGAATAACCTCTGGAAATGATCTTCTGCACCCAGGTATCACAAGTTATTCTTAGCCAGGTGTCTTGGTGCAGGGGATAAGCACCCCCTGACAGCTTCCAGAGGAAGACAATTGGACCTCCATTCAGGAGTACTAATAGGGTTTCCCTGGGAAGAAATCCTTGGAACCCTGGTTCTGCAGGCCACTTCTGCCTTACGGGCGACATTGTAACTGGCTTCACATGTGCCCTGGAAAGGCCCCTGAGACTTTCTGAGCCACATTTTTCCACCGCTCCTATGATTCCTGGAAAAGGATCTTTGGAGAGTGGAAAAACATACTTCTATGGCAGAAAGGGTCTTACCATCCTTCTCACACCTGGATAACGTTTCCTTAACTTGGGGCCAAACAGAGATGATCCATCAAAATGTGCATTGACGAATGACGGCTTAAATGGCTCTGCAAATTCACAGACATGCATCAAGGTGTGTTTTCTTATGGCTACTCCTGAACCCACTGCTCTGGTGGTCCCTTCAGCTGCATGGGCAATGAGCCTCATGGACGAGTTTGACACAGACTTCTGGGTAGCTAAATGGGAAGCCACTTTCTCTTGTACTCCCTCAGAGCTAGACCCTGCTAGGGTTTTCTGATAGCTCCTTGATCAGATCCCTTTGAAGTCTGGTAAAATGTGTCAGGAAGTTCAAAGACTTTAAAGCGAAGGTAGATGAAGCATAAACCATCTTCTCAAATCTATCCATCACCCGAGACTCCTTGTTGGTTGGACGGATGGAGGAACTCTCCTCAGCAAGCTCCTTTCTGGTGGCGGCTGCCAGGATCAAGACATCTACGGGTAAACCTTTGGCCCACAATTGCTTGTCCTCGGGGGTGGATAAAATTTTGTCCGGTCTCTTGGGAATAGGTTCAATGGTGTCTAGTGCCATCCCTGCCTGCTACAAGATCAAATGAATGAGGTCGTCAGTGGGCACAGTCACCCAAGAGGTAAACTGGCAGGTACCAGAAGTCTGCAAGTACAGCGACTCCACCAAGGAAGGATTTTGGGACTTCCAGTCACCCCTCTGTTTCAAAATTTCTAAGATGTCTCCAAAGGAGACATCATCAAGGGATGACCTTGAGGACACTTCCCCCTCATCAAAATTGGTGTCTTCTGTGACTGATTCCTCTGGGGAACCTAAGCGCTTCCTCTTGCACTTTTTCTTCTGAGGAACCTCCTCAGGGGGATAGTCTAGGGAGGTATCAGAAGAGGATAGAATCTGAATCTGTGGGTCCTGTGGATTTGGTACTTCCTGCCCCAGTGGAGAGACAGGTCAAATAAGCAAGTGTGAGGATGGACTATGCTCTGAGGAGGGAGGGACTAACTGTGTGACTGCTGTGCACAAAGCCCTCTCCATTGCCTCAAAGGCTGATCCCCATGAAGAGGGAAGAAACCGCGAAACCAAGAAGGACTGCCTCAGAACTTTGTTCATTCCCAACTCCAATAAGACAGCCCCTGAGACATAAGCAGGGGTCGAACTGAACCATACCAAAGCTCCAAGGTGCAGGGATGGCTCCAAAAAAATTGGAATTGACCCCGGCTCCTTGGAGCTAACAGGACAGATATGGCTCTGGGAAGTCTCCAGATTTGACAGAGCTCAGGGTAATAATTGGTTCCAAAGGGAGAGAAATCACTGGAACTAATACAGTTGGCACTGGATGACTCAGAGCTGAAATCTCTAAAACCTCAGAGAAGGAGTAGTTAAGGGGGTAAAGGCTGAATTGGTTCTGAGACCCAAAGGGGTCAGAGCAACGGGAAGTCCTGTAAGTCCTCTCGCCACAGAGTTTTATTCTCCACATCAACTTCTGTGAGACTTTTGGTGAAATGGATAGAGGCCTATGAAGGTGATTCAGGTCTCTGTAAAAAGACCTTAGGGAATTCGCTAGCAAAAGGGTCAACAGATGGTGAATAAACCACTCTTGGCAAATCAAATTGTTGAATTGTCTGTACCAAGGTACTTGGTGTCAAAGAAGAAGAAGAAGTGGTGAGCCGTTTTTTCTGAGCCAGTATTTGAATTTCTTGTCGTACCAAAGATTTTGATGTCACGGTCTTAGAAGCTGAAACAGTTGTTGGTACCAATGATTTATTTTCCGGTACCAAAGTTTTTGAGAGAGAATCTGTCAGATCTGACATACTTTGTACAGCTGAGGATTTGTGCTTCTTGAGAGTCAGTGCCAAGGGGGATGACAGAACTGACAAGCTATTCTTTTTGGTCTTTTCTAAAGATGATGAAGAATAAGAAAAAGGGGAAGAAATATCGGTTTTACTCTATTCAGCAGCCATGGCTTCCCCAAAGGCTGAAAGAATTAAGCCCTTCAATATTAATTTATTCTTTCTCTCAACTACATCTCTGTGGCTAAAGCTGTGGTAAATGCTACAGTCTTCTTGAAGATGTACAGCACCTAAACAATAGACACACAACAGATATGAGTCTGATATTGGAATTTTGTGGCCACACTTCTGGCATTTTGTTAAGCCAGAGCGGCCTTTGCGTTTGTCTGCCATAATGATGGAGGATGTTAGAGAAACAAACACCAAATTTCTACGTAACTAGTGACAGGAGCAATAAAACTGAGATAAGAATACTAAAAAGAGATTTTTTTTTAAGAAAGGGAAATCGGAAAGAAAGAAAAGAAAAAGGAGACTGTCAGCAATGATAGCTTCAGGTACACAGAAGTGTATGGAGAGAGCAGAACAGAACACTCTAAAGAAAGGGGAGTACTTTTTTTTTGTTTTAGTAAATAAAGATGAAGAAGGAGGAGGGGGAACTATCAACAATGATATTGTCAATACACGTAAGTGTATGGGAAGGGGCTATCAACAATCATAGTAAATGTACACTAACGTAAGGAAAGGTAGAGAATGAAAGAAGAGATTTTTAAGGATAGTATGCTACTCCAGAGAAAAGGGGAAAAAAAGATAGTGAATATTTTAATAAGAAATATTAATAAAATGAACATAGCTCGAGAGCTGAGGCAGATGCGTCTGTCATGAAAAGTGGTAACTGAGAGAGGGGATTATGGGTAAGGGCGAAGCTCAAGAGTTTTTGGCCTGCATGAGCTGTAGTAACAGCAGAGTCATTTCCAAATCTGAACTGAACCCAGTCATCAAGGATAAAATGAAAATTGACAACATCAGATCAGTCATTACTCTGCCTCTGCAAGACTAGTGTACATTTGTGTAAAGAATATTTGAATATTTTGGCCTTTTTATTATAATAAGACATCTAAAGTGAACACAGTCCACAAAGTGAATAAACGTGACTTATCGCTGCTGTTGTTTGATCATTGTTAAACAGTCATTGATTAGGCATTGTAGAAGCTATGTCACACAATGTAGCATATTTGCTGAAATCAGTGTAAAGCAATCCTTGCTATTGCTTACGCTTGTCTGTGTGTGTGTGTGTGTGTGTGTGTGTGTGTGTGTGTGTGTGTGTGTGTGTGTGTGCGTGTGTGCGTGTGTGTGTGTGTGTGTGTGTGTGTGTGTGTGTGTGTGTGTGTGTGTGTGTGCGCACGCGCGCATGTGTGCATGTGTGTATTTGAAAAATCAATTGAGAGGGATCTGGCTTGTCAGGGGATACTGAAAGTATGCACATAGTGTCTCCGGGTAGCAGTAAAAAAAGTCAGCTAGAAACTTTCAAAAATGAGGCATAAAATATACCACCAAACATCTAAACTCTCGTAAATTCTGAGGGGGTGCCACTCAAGCTACATAACTGGATATGCTTAGCAGGAATCTGTGACCTGGGCCCTACTTAGTCTAAAACAGGTCCTGCTTATCCTGCAAAATGGTGTATAAGGATAAAGCTCAAACTGCAATGCAGGTGACCCTGGTTAGATGAGTAGCTTAGGCTTCTGTGGTGCTGGCAGGGAAGGATGGGTGTGCCCATCCAAGGAGGGGTGGACTCATATGCACTACGCACAAAATGCAGTTAGATTTTTCCAGATGGAGACTGGGAAAACAACTGCACAGTGCTTTCTGAAGGTGGATGGTGCAGCCTGCTGATGTCAGCCCCTCAAGGAAGTGAGGGTTGGTTTGCCCCGGTTTACTCACTGCAAGCCCCACCCATGGGATGACAGTGGGGTGCATGCTGGTTGAAGAGGAAAAAGCACTACTAGCAGTAGTGTGACATGGACCTAGAATGCCTTGATCTCCTTGCCTATCAGACCCTTTATCCGAATATGTCTGAGAAAGCCCAGTAAAGGTAGGCAGACCCATAGGCAGAAGATAGGTCTTGGGGTCCACTGGTAGCCAACTATGGGAGGAAAAAAGAAAGCCAAAGAAAGAAGAAAAGAAAACAGTGAAAAAAATCATCAATGAAATTTCCCATGTCTTGCAACTGGCTGAAGTATGGAAAGACACTGTCCAGATCACAAGTTTGAACCCTGAAACAGTACCTTAAATTGACTTTGAAAGTAGCAATGTCTACCTTAATGTGACCTAAGTTTCATCTTGTGCTAAGTGCTGAATGAGAACAAGTATCTATAAGATGATGATGATCAAGGACTCTATCTGATATCAACTAACATAGCAAAACAACTAAACTCCTCCTCTGTGCAGCACAGCAGGAAGTGTAGAATCAGTAGAGTCCCATGTAATCAGCACCAGGTAATAGAATCCTCTGAATTCATACAAAAATAGATTCATGGACAAGATCTGCTGTAAGAGATTACAGTGTTTGCAGACAGTTTCAGCTAATGCTTAAGCAGATTCTGCATGTAGTCTGAACAGGAGAGGATGACAGATGTTACACAAGCAAGTGCCATATTCAAAAGTACATTATACTTCAAGTTAAAACTGGAAGGTAAGATGGAAGCTGTGATACAATCACATGGAGATACCACCAGCTTAAAGTTAATGTAAGCTACTGTGCATACCTCTCAACTGTCCAGAATTTCACCTCATATTTTTGCCCTGTCCATCATAACATTTGTGGTTCTCTAGTAAATCACTGAGGACTGAGGTCACTAAATAATATTTGAGTTTCAGACTTCATTTCCTTCAGAAAAATCATGGTATCATGGTCATGAAGGAAATGTTATTCTAGCAACTTTCTAGGAATATAAAAGCAATATTTAAAATATGTCCCTGATATTGGTCATTTCTCCCACTAATATTTTTGGCTTTGTCCAGAATTCTTGTGCTTCGAGCTAGACAGACTTACTAGTGTGTAATCAGTTCTGCCTGTGGTGTGAACATGAAACATGAAGACTAGTAGAAGGTCTGCCCTTGTACAATAGTGTAATTCTAGAAACACAGTCATAAAGAATAAGGCACCACAAATTCAGGCACTATTTCATGATAATAAGGAGATAACTTCATTCCACCTGTGATTAGATTAGAAATCAGGTTGGAGAGCTCACACGAGCTAATACAAAATTTACAAGGAAGTCAAGTGCAGGTTCTGACAAAGCTAGCATAGTTTTAAAGACCAAAAAATTACAAATTCTGTTTATACAAATATATAATTATATATATATAACATACATATATATATATATATATATATATATATATATATATATATATATATATACACATACATATATAGTTATAGTTAAAGTTATAGTACAGAATTAAGAAAGCCAAGAAAACTAATATCTGTAACCAAGCAGGACAGTTTCAGGCATAAGTGGAAACAAGAATGACAGTTTCACCTAGAATGCTTGTAGAAGAGTTGAGGGAAATGCATTAAAATACAATGAGGTTGAGACAGTCATTCCCATATAGAAAATTCCACTCATATAACTTGAGAAGCTTCAGGTCAATACATTAGCTTTGAGTTCTGCCTCAAGTCACGTCATTGTGGTCAGGTCAAGCTCAATGCTCAGCCCTGCCTAAAACATGACAACCTACATGGTGAAGTGGTTGATGATAAACCTGACAGTTCAGGCTTGGTGTGAAAGAAAGGCCTTGAAGACATATCAGGATGGAGAGGTTCGAGGCTGAATAAGCAACCACAGTCTACCCCTGCATTCTTGATGTTCAACCTGAGACAAAGGCTGAAGTCTACATAGGTGTCAACACCAATAAGGATTGACTTCCAAGATGGCTGCTTAATTTCAGCTCTCCCAGTGTAAAAACAGATACTCAGAAAAGAGAGCCAACAAATTTGTCTTTTTGGGTAAATTTCAGTTAACTGGCTAGTTACTGCCTGGATGCCAGCAAAGAAGAAATTCAAAGAATCTGAAAGAAAATCAATCACAAGACGTAAGGAGAAAACACTGGCTGGGAAGAATCCTGCAGCTGTTCAGCAAAAAGCAGTTCAAGTTCCAGCTTTGGTGCAAGGCATGACTTCCAGTAACCTAGAAGAAAAAATAAGTCAAATGTGCTCAGAGCTGATTAAAATATATTGAACCACTGAAGGAGTATATCAATTCAAATAACAAAAGGCTGGAAAAATGGAAGAAGCTTTAAACAGACATTTAGATGAGCAGATCACACTGCAAAAATCAGAGGATGACATTAAGAAAAGTCTGTCTGAGTATGAGACTGCTCAAGAAGAGAAGTTTCAAAAATTGGTAGAATTAGAGTACAGAGCAAATAAGGAAAACAGAGATTTCCTGCTGTACCAAAAAATTGAAAGGAACAGAATAGTAATTTTATGAAAGCACAAATAAGCATTAATTGAAAAGACACACTGCGTGCATGCTCTAAACCTGGCCATGACAGAGCAGCTAAGACCTTTAATAGTAAAGACACAATCCTACCAGCAGAAATAACTGATTCTGTCCAAACTGGCAAAAGGACAAAAAACTAAAAGTTGGAGACACTAAAGTGTTTGCAGAAAATGATTATTCACTGGCAGAAGAGGAGTAAATTTATTCCTGCAATCAGGGAATGTGGAGAAGCAGGTGTGACATTCAGACTGGTGTATCCAAAGTCATTTTTGTTGCATAGCATACTATGGAAGAAATACAAAAGTCTGTACAACAAACAATGAGCAACAAACAGAAGGGGATTCTGCTTCTTATTTATAACAAAGCTCAAAGACAGACTATGCCAGTAAAACCTTTTCCAATATTCCAAAAAACAGAAAAAAGCACAGGAGTTGACTAGAGTAACCAAGTGTATGTTGGAAATTAACCAGAGATGGGATATGAGAGATGGAGATCAAGAGGAATAAACCAGTAACTCGGAAATTACTAAATGTTGGGATTACAAAGCATCAGTTACATTTGTGAAATATGGCTGAACAAGAAGATAAGGAAATATTTGACTTTTTCAACTTTGTTAAGCATGTAGGGGACTCCAAAGATTATGCCCTACTTCATGTCATTAATGTTTGGGAGAACATTATGGAGAGGGAAACAAGAATGAAAGAGGTAACTATAAGTAAAACACATTTTGTTCTTAACAGTATTTTTATAAAACATGATATATACTGCATGTTATAAAGTAAAACTTTTTCAGTTAGTTTTGTGTTTAATGGGATATTAAAGTAAACAAGTGACCCCTTTTTTCCTTCTTTCTTTCTTATTTTTCAGTTTTAAGAAATGTAGGCATTGCAATATAAACAGAGAAGAAAGCCTGGCCAAAAGAGCATGACATAAGTAAAATGTATATGTTTTTCTTACTTTTGCATTGGAGAACTACTGGATTAAGGACCTTGGCTTGATCTAATAACAAGTTTTAACAGTAAGCAAGTAAATAAAGGAAGACTGAATATAATGAAAAGATTTATTCTAGCAAATGTTTACAATCTAACATGTGAAGCTGATAGTGGAAGGCAACTGTGTATCTGGTTCACAAGTTTCTATGGAGACAAGCAGACATAGGCAATAAAAACAGAATACTCCTTTCTTTCGATGGCTAGGAGATCATGTTTTCTGAAAGCATTCAAGTTGTTTTCTACATCTGGGAGAGGAATAAAGATAAGACAAAAACTGACAGTGCACACTGTAAGTAAAAGCACAGGCTGTCAGGCTGTACCATGCATCTTAGCATTGATGACCTTTATTATAGGTCAGTTCAAGCCTGTGAGTGTGGCTTTCAATCTGAGACAATTGCTCCTATTAGGAGGGGTAAACTTCATTATTTGAATATGTACACAGTTCTGCGTTTTTGTACTAAGTCAGAAGGTTATAGGGCTGCTCTGAGAGTAAGTTTTTTTCCTGAGGCTTTTCATTAAAGCAAAATGTCTTATAAGATGTGCTACAGGTTCCAATGGATATGACAAGAAACAACTGTATAAAAGATCAATCTGCCAAACATTTGTGTATGCATGTAAAGAAAAAGCTGAAACTAGACATTATAGTAAAAGCTGGTATATATAACAGATGGGAATAATACGTTCTTATAATGACAACACTTAACATATTATTTACATGTGAATGGTCTCAGAGATATATACAAAAGAGAGTAATGAACTATATTAAAAAATTTAGAGTGCCAATAGCTATGCTACAAGCAACACATGGAGAAAATGAGAATGTGAATTTGATGAAGGATTTCAGGATGGTTATTCAGCAGAATATATTGGACAAAGGAAAAGAGGAGTACTTATATTAATTGTGAGAGGAGCTCCAATAGTGATAGAAGAGGAAAAAAGATAATAAATATAGATTTGTAGCAGGAAGGGGCTACTGGTAAAGGAAGAGGACTACGCTGGCATGTATTTATATTCCACCTAAAACTGCTACAATGGAGCTTATGAAAATTCTTGCAGAAATAATCAGCTTTCAGCAGGGAATATTGCTTACAGGTGGGGACTGGAACTTGATTTGCCAACACTGAGGATGTATATGGGGGTCTAGAGGGGGAAAATATAACAAAAGAGGGTAGATTTGTAAAGAAATTTATGAAAATATTTAGTATGGAAGATGTGAATTCAGTAAAAAGAAGTTATGTACTTACCATAACGTTCCATGTTAGTTGTCTTCATCTCGCCTTCCTTCTTGCTGTTTGGGTTCGGAGCTGATCCTCGGCTTCGACTCAGCCATCTTCTATAGTTCAAGAGCTGTTTACTGACTCGAGGCTACCCTTATCCCAGAATGCCCAGCGTCAGCTACCCAGATCTCATTTGTGATAGCGCACCCTAGACATAAGTAGAGTAACCAGATACCTAAAAACTGGATGTCCAATACACTTTACAAGGAAAGAGTCATAAATTACCTGGCATGTGAAGTAATAAAAGATACTCAGCCAGTGAAAACAAAAAGGAAGTCCTCTCAATCCTCTAGGAAGGGGGAAGGAGGGAGGGACGCAAGAAGGAAGGCGAGATGAAGACAACTAACATGGAACGTTATGGTAGGTACATAACTTCTTTATGTTAAGTTGTCCATCTCGTCTTCATTCTTGCTGTTTGGGACAGCATCCCTAGCACCTAAAATCCCAGGTGGCTCATTGGAAGAGACTCTTCAGAGCAGTAGAACCAAAGGAAGCTCTGCTCCGGGAGACCATATCCACCTTGTAATGAGAGATAAAAGTGTGAGGGTTTGCCCAAGTGGCAGCTGCACAGATTGAGTCTATGGGCAACCTAGACTGAAAGGCTACAGAGGTGGCTAATGCTCTAGTGGAATGACCTTTTGGTTTAGCTGGTAGCTCTTTATTACGTAACTGATAAAGGCAATAGTATCAGATAACCATCTGGATAAGGTCACCTTAGAAACTGGAAGGCCTTTTTGTTGAAAGCATAAGAAAGAAATAACTGGTCTGACTTTCTTAGTTCCTTAGTTCTATGGAGGTAAAAACGCAATTGTCTGTGCACATCCAATTGGTGTAGCTTGTATTCTGCCTTGTTGCTGTGATTAGGAAAGAAAACTGGGAGATCTATGGATTGATTCAAATTGTTCTCTGAGCAGACTTTAGGAATAAAGGATGGATTGGTCCTCAGAGAAACTCTGTCCTTGTGAAACACCAGGTAAGGAGGACGAACACATAGTGATTGAAGTTCTGAGACATGTCTAGCTGAAGTGATAGCAACCAGAAAAAGTGTCTTCCAAGAAAGAAATTTTAAGGAACATGATGCTGCCGGTTCAAAGGGAGGCAAAATTAAGGAAGCTAAAACTAAATTGAGATACCAAGGAGGAGGAGGATCTCTAACTGGGGGTCTAACAAGAGATGTTCCTCTCATAAATGCCTTGCAGAGCTTATGAGACATTATGCTAGAATTAAACATACCAATATGAAAATTAGAAATGGCAGCTAGTTGTACTCTAATGGTAGCGGAAGCCACACCAGACTAAAAGAGTTGTGCTAGAAATTCAAGAATTTCATGGACTGGGGCTGAGAAAGGATCCAAATTTCTAGATTCTGCCCAGTAAGAAAACCATTTCCATTTACTAGCATATGTTTTCCTCGTAGTAGACTTATGTGAGGAAACAATAATATCACGGACTGCTGGGGAGAAAAGCCTGGCTAAGGCTGGAAGTGGAGTAACCAAGCTGTGAGCTGGAGAGTTTGAAGGGATTGGTGCACCCCACCTGATTGATGAATCAGAAGATCTGGAACCGGGTCCAGAATCCACGGTTGATCCAGAAGGTGGAGGTGCAGGAACAGGAACCATATCTGTCGAGGCCAATATGGGGCAATGAGGATAATTTTGCAACCCAATGATTTTGCTTTCTGTATGAGTCTTGGTATTAGAGGAAAAGGGGGAAAAGCATAAAGGAGTCCCTGAGGTCACTCGTGGACTAGAGCATCTCTGGGTATATGACCTGAAAGAGGAAGTAGGGAGAAGTAGCTGCTGCATTTGTTGTTGAGAGGAGTGGCAAATAGGTCACAGCAAGGCTGTCCCCATTTGCGGAAGATAAGATCCGCAACTTCCTGATTCAGACACCACTCGTGAGGCATGAGGATAGCTCTGCTGAGCCTGTCTGCTATGACATTGGATTTCCCAGGGATGTGTGTTGCTATCAGAAAATGTTGGGAGGAAATCGCCCATTGCCACAGTCTGAGTGCTTCTCGACACAAGGGGTAAGACCTGGTCCTGCCCTGTTTGTTGATGTACCACACCACTGACATGTTGTCCGTTTGGATTGCAATGGTCCCGGAAGGAAGAGAGTCTTGAAGGGCTTGCAATGCTAGGAGAACCGCTCTCATTTCTAGGACATTGATATGCAGATGGTACTCATGAGGTTGCCAAGTGCCTTGGACTGTCCTGCCTAGATAATGCCCCCCCACCCTATCAGGGAGGTGTCAGTGGTCACTGTGGTTACCGGAGGGGGTTGTATGAAAGGTCTGCCCTGAATTACTAGTGGGGAGACCATCCACCAAGAAAGGTGCCTTTTGCGTGTTTCTGTGATCAGGATCATGTGAGACATGGGTAGTTCCTGGAAAGACCACTGTGTGAAAAGAAGCCACTGAAGGATTCACATGTGGAAACATGCTAATGGGACAAGAAGAATGGCAGCTGCCATGGAGCCTAGAGCTTGGAGGACATGTCTGACTTGAACCCTTTTGCTCTGCATTAGAATTAACACTTGTTGACGAATAGTGGAAACTCTTTCCTGTGGTAATCTTGCAAACATTTCTTTTGTGTTTAATTCTCCTCCTATGTATGTGATGGACTGACAGGACAACAAGGCAGATTTTCCAAAATTTATTGTAATGCCTAGTTGAGTGCATGATGTGATTGTATATTCCCGTGCCTCTAAGAGTTGACACCTGGTGGTAGCAGTCAGGAGCCAGTTGTCGAGATAGGAAAACAACTGGAATCCTTGATGCCTCAGGTGAGCCGTGACTACTGCCATACACTTGGTGAACACGCTGGGGGCTGAGGTGAGACCAAAGGGCAGAGCTTTGAACTGGTAATGACTGGCCCCTACCCAGAAGCGAAGAAATCTCCTGGAGCATCTGTCCATCTTGATACGGTAGTACGCATCCTGAAGATCTATCGAGCACATCCAATTGTCCTGACCCAGTAAAGGGAAAATAGACTGCAGTGTCACCATCCGGAACATTTCTTTTTGAACAGATTTGTTCAATCTGCTGAGATCCAGTATTGGTCTCCAGTCCCCTGTCTTTTTGGTACTAAAAAGAATCTTGAGTAAGTTCCGGATCCTAGTTGGTATGCGGGGACCTCTTGAATGGCTCTTTTTTCTAGCAGTCTTGAAACTTCTGTGATTGCTTGATCCCTTAGATTGGGTGGGACATCTGGGATGGGCTTTTTTGATTCTATGGGGTATTGATGGAAGGGAATTTTGTAACCTCGGGGTATGATGGATAGTAACCATCTGTCTCTTGTTATATTTTGCCAGGCTTTTGGGTACAGCGAAAGTCTTCCCCCAACTGCCTCCAGAGGTGAACAGTCAGGCAACCCTTCAGGGATTGTAGAAGAGCTTGGCAAAGAAGGTTTCTCTGTCACCCTGGTTTTGTGGTCCCCCTCTGCCATGAGGGCAGCATCTGTTAATGTTGTTTCCCCCTCTGCCCCTGGGGGAAAAATCACCACGTGTGTCAGGCAAGGGTCCCTGGGATTTTCAGAACCACATCTTTCCGCTGTTCTGACCCTTGGGATAAGGTCTGGAAGGAGTGGAAAAATGGACTACCATGGCAGAGAGAGTCTTGCCTTCCTGCACACACTTGGTCAATGTGTCTTTCACCTGAGACCCAAAGAGAAAGGAGCCATCAAAGGGAGTATTGGTGAAGGACGCTTGAAGTAGTTCCGCAAACTGACACAGCTGCATCCAAGCATGTCTCCTGAGAGCCACACCTGTCCCTGCGGCTCTGCTCACTCCATCGGCTGCATAAGAAATCAGCCTCATGGAGGAGTTGACTATGGAATTAAGAGTTGCAAGCTGAGAAACTACTTTGGCTGGTGCTCCCTCAGTTGTAGGATCTTGAAGGGTATCTCCAAGTTCTTTCAGGAGATCCCTTTGAAGACGTGTAAAATGGCATAGATAGTTCAGGGACCTCATTGAAAAGGTCACTGAAGCAAACATTCACTTTCCATATCTGTCCATCGTCTGAGACTCTTTGTTCAGAGGATGAACTGATAAAGAGGTTTCTGCTAACTCTTTCTTGGTGGCTGCTGCTACCACCATGGCATCAACGGGCACACCTTTGGAGGGGAATTGTTTGTCCTGGGGGGCTGTAATAAACTTGTTTGGTCTCCTTGGAGTAGGTTCCACAGAATCTGGAGCTGACCAAGCCTTTCGAGCCACTACAGACATGAGTGGATCGAAAGGAGGAGATACCCAGGAGGTGGAAGGTCGGGAACCAAATGCGTCCAGGTATACAGACTCATCCTCAGTAGGGGCTAGGGAAGTCCAGTCCCTCCTCTGTCTAAGCATTTCAAGGATGTCCAAAAAGGAAACATCTTCAGAGGGGGACCTTGGGGACCCTTCCGATTCATCCATGTCTGTATCTGAAGTGACAGACTCAGGGGAGTCTATGTGCTTCCTCTTGCACTTCATCTTCCGGGGAGGCTCTTCTGAGTGATCAGGGGAGGCTTCAGAAGAAGAGGGATCACCCAATGGGGTATCCTGGGGCATATGTTCCCTATGCTTGGGGTCTGGAGTAGGAGTAGAGGTTGGAACAGACGTACAGGGGGGAGGAGCCGATGGAGCTGGCAGTAGAGCTGTTTTGGGGACAGCACATTCCGCATGACCTTGAAGGCGTCCTGAGCTCTAGGCAGAGAAAGCTCCGGCTCTGAAGAAACAGGAGTCTTTCTCCGCGTCGAGGATGACGGCTCCAAGGCCGATGTTGGAGCCAAGCTCACCTGCGCCGAAGCTCCGAGGGGGAGAATGGGGTGGGGCAAGGGTCCAATGCCACTCCCCCCCTTGGAGCCAACGAGAGAGCCTCGGCACCCAGATCCCTCGATAGAAGGTATAATGGTGGTAATCGGAGCCGATGTCGGAACCGAAGGAGAGATGACGATCGACACCGAAGGTTCTACTACCTGCGGATCCATGGTCTCCGGCTCCGAGCTAAATGTAGTCAGAGGAGGAACAGAAATAGAGGCGGTTGAAGCCAATACCTGTTGAGGTGGGCTGGACAGAATTTTTGCCAGTGCCTGTGACTTAAGCAACCTACTTACTACTCTCTCCACATCATGATCCAATAATCTAGAGGATCGAGAGGAGTGGGAAGAATGATGGCTATATTCACTCTGTATCAAAGGTGACTGAGGTGCCGAGAGGATGGACTCCAAGGATGGTGACCTCAGTCTCTTATGGCTCCGAGACGGCTCCGAAACAGCAGATGGAGCCGACGGAGGAGTTGTCTTGTTGGTGCCACCCACACCGACATACTTGGTTGGTCAAGTAAAGGAGTCGGCTCCGAAGGTGAAGCTGACGGCTTGACAGACTTAGGGGATTTCGCTGGCTGAGTACTTTTAGCCAGAGAATCCTGAGGCTTCAATAATCTCCGAAGGATTAATTTGTTTTTGCACTCCTGCAGGACCCTTGGACTAAAAGCGTGACATACAGAACAGGAGTCCTGCAGGTGAACAGCGCCCAAACAATATATACAACTAGTGTGCCCACCTGTCAGAGACATTTTCTGACAGCATGAGTCACACTTTTTGAAGCCAGATACCTTGGTATCTTTAAACGTCTTTACTAACAACAACCACAACAACAATAAGAAAAAGCTATACTACAAAACTAAGAACCAAATAGTCTTTTTTTTTTCTCTTACAGTTAAGGGACAGAAGGAGAGCCTCTAATTTAAACGGCTGTCCTAAGGTGGGGGGGGGGATTCTCTAATTTAAACGAGTTCAGGGGCGATAGAAGGCCTGCAAGTTATGGAGCGATGGCCAACAAAGCTACAACACACAAGAAGCGATAAGGGATAAAGTAGTATATATTCAAAAACTTGACAAACCTTGACAAATTTTTAAGAATAAACTACAAATATAATAATAGAAAAATCTATACTAAGCCTGAGTCAGTAACGAATCAACCTCACAGCTGAAGCAGCAAACGAGATCTGGGTAGCTGACGCTGGGCATTCTGGGACAAGGGGTAACCTCGAGCCAGTAAACAGCTCTCGAGCTATAGGAGATGGCTGAGTCAGAGCCGAAGATCGGCTCCGAACCCAAACAGCAAGAATGAAGGCGAGATGGACAACTTAACATTAAGAGTTCAGAGAGAATTTACATACTATTCCCCAAGGTACAAAAACTGGGCTAGGCTACACAGAAATTAAATTTCACAGGGGCCATGTACATTTAATTGAAAGTTTTGATACACATCCAATAACTATTCTGGATCATGCACCAAAAATAACGAAAATAAAAATGTAGGGTAATGATAGAAATATGAGATGCTGGCATTTCTTCACTGACCTGTTATATAGAGAGGAATTTAAGGAAAGGATAGGGGAAATTAGTCAGAGGTTACTAACGAAGATAGAATATTTTTCAGAAAATATACCTATGGGGTGGGATAAAATTAAACTAGAGTTTAAAAAATAGGGTAGAAGTAAAAGAAAAACACATACGGTTAAGAAGACAAATTATTTAGGTGCACTGACAAAGGGACTCAGAAATTCAAGGTTGGCTTTATTTGCAGATGGTATTATTTTATGCCTGATAAAACCAGAAAAAGACATTTTAGTGTTGTGGAACATTCTGTGAAAGTTTCAAGTCTTTTCAGGATAGAAAATTAATAAAACTAAAACAAAGACAATAGCTGGAGACTATGAACCTACACACAAACTGGTTCAGCAATACCCATATCTAAAGGGAAATGACAAAATGAAGTACTTAGGAGTATGGGTTAAAATTATACTGCTATGGCAGCTAAGGATATGTGGGAAGAGAGTACACAAAAGAAAATCAAAAACTGAGAAATTGGAAGCTCTGTTTTATGGAAATGGATAGCAAGATACAAGCAGTGAAAATGTTTTTAGTCCCTTTAGCTTTATACACAGGTCAGGCATATTTTTACCAACTAGTGAAGTTGTTGATGGTAATTATAAAGAGTTGATGGATTTTATCTGGGAGGGGAAGAGGGGAAAGAGTCAAGTGGGATAGTTTGGTATTACCTGATTTGAAGGGTTATTTCACAGATACACAGTTAAGGTTTCTATATATAGCATAATCAGAAAGCTATAATTCAAAGTGGAAAGGCATGATAATGAAACAGGGGTGAAGCTCAATAAACAAGGAGAGACTAGGAGTCTGGATGCAGATCGTTAAGGAGAATAAAAAAAATAACCATACATAATATTATTTTCATAAAGTAGTAGAAAGTATTTTAAGAACTAAGCCAAAACAGGAATGGAGAAAGGAGAGTCTGCTGATAGGGATGACTGCAATTAGGGGTGCAGAGAAATGACAAGAGGGAAAGGAACCGAGGTATTGGGAGCAAATAATTAGAGAGGGAAAGGTAACAGAAAGAGAAGAGCCAAAATATTGCCTTTCCTATCAAGGATTGATATCAGATTATAAGCAAAGAGAAGGAAATAGGGGAGCCCTAAGTGAAAGACCTGCACTGGTAGAGTTTTAAGTAGAATCTAGAACAGAAAGGATAATTAGCAGGACATATAAAATATTGCATGATGACTATAGGAATTAATAAGAGGAGGTTAAAAAGGATTGAGAAGAGAGATTGGATTAGCAATTCACAGAGAACCAATGTGAGGACATATGTATGGCTACCAAATATGCAACAAAGTCTAGAAGATTTAGGATTTTTGCTTGGAGGTGTTTGCATACGTATTTTTATACCCCAAGCAGACTCCAAAGAATTTTTCCTCTGTAGATTGCTTCCTCAGTAGATCTACTACCTTTCCTATTTTTATCTTCATACTGCCTATGGATACATAATCATACTCTACATACCCCTCTGTATGCTAAAAACTGGTCATTGTAAAACTTATATAACCACAAGTATTTATGTTAACTAACAATGAACTCTAGTGTATCTCTCTTATCAAACTATCACATGACTGTTATATGACTTTATACTCACCTTCTTAGTATTGTACTTTTTATAACCTTTCTCTTTATTCCAAATACCTATTACTTTATTTGTTATACAATTGTATATTTCATTTTGTGCTATGTTGGAGCTTTTCTCCCCGGGCCTCTACTGAAAATGGAACTATATCCAGTTAGACTAGCCCGGTCAACAAATGTAAAATAAACAAATAAATAAAATAAATGTTGGATGTATGATGGGGAAGAAAGGGGTAACTGGGAACATATTTGTTGAGAGTGTAATGAGTTGACAGACTTTAAATTTTCAAAAATGCAATAAATCTGATGGATCCAAGGAGAATAAATGATGATAAATAACTTTAATAAAACTTCTACCAATACAGAGTTAAGCACTTTCATTCCATGCAATTTAGGAACTTCATCAGAACTAACAAACAAGAATGTTCCCATTCATTAAAAAATGCTTCATTATGACATCACATGAAAAAATCCACCAATGGCAAGGTCGAACAATAAGAAATTTTACACCTCCATGCTTCTTAATTTCAAAATTGAATTAATGGATACTGAAACAAACTAGAAGGAACATAATGCAATTCTTGGATGTTGAATTTTATGTAGATGAAAGGGATGTTTTGCAGTACAAACCATACCATAAGGAAACAGTTGCGGATAGCTTTTTGGAAGCTGGCAGTTCTCATCCTGGTCATTTGATAAAATCCCTTCCTTATGATGAGTTCAGAAGAATAATGACCAATACCTCTGATAAAAAAATGCTGGAGAGGGAATTTGATCTAGTTAAGAAGAGGTTATTAAGGAGAGGATATAATATGGAACATATAAGTGAAGCCTTAAACAAACTGAAGAGAAATATGAGTCATAAAAGAAAAAGTAGTTTTTCTACTCAACATGAGAAGTTTATTAGAAAAAATGAAATAGAAAAGGTGAGTGTAGAACCCCTTTTCTTTGTGAACAAATTATCTCCTCTTTCTGAGGTACTTAGGGGGTTAGTAAATGATCTTTGACCAGTTGTATGTTGGGATGAAGTAGTGGGGAAACTATTTCCAGAGAGAGTTACCTTTTTGTATGACAGATTTAATAATCTAAAAGAGTTGTTAAGAACAAGAAATAAGGTAGATATAGTAAAAAAAGAGAGTATTTCCATGTGGGGTCTGCAAAGTATGTGATAAATTAAAAAATATTGATGGTTGGATGATAAATGGAAAAATGTTTTTGGTTAAAAATGAATTTAGTTTAATTCATGTGGTGTAGTTTACATCATTGGATGTGGATGTACACCTTGTAAATGGTATGTGGGGCAAACAAAAAGAAAGGTGAATATTGGAGCACCTGGGTGATGTAAGAAATAAGAGATTGGATAGCCCAGTGGCATAACATTTTTGCGACACACATGGGGGTAGTGTAGATAGTTTTTCCTTTAGTGTATTAGCAAAGCCCTTTGAAGAACAAATAATAGGTGGTGATGAATTCAAAAGAAAATTGATTACATTGGAAACTAAATTAATAGTATATTTGGGCACTTTATATCCTAGGGGGTCTTAATCTGGACATCGATTGGGGTATTTAGATGCTAAGTCTAATGGATTTTGTTTAGTTCATTTCAGAACAAATGTACTGGGTTTAATATATAAAAGAAAATTTACATTTTTTGATGAATAAATGAAGTTGATTAATTCAATATTAAGAATAAAATAAGTGCAATAAAGTAGGGATAAAAAAGTTTACATTTAGTAAAATAAATGTATATGTTATGGATAGATATTTATAATTGAACCTTGGGGGTAGGTTGAAATGTATTTTTTATGTGTTCAATTGTTTAAGTTCACTGGGGTATAGGAGAAAATGTGAATTATTTCATTAAGTGAGTCATATATATTTAAAAAAATGTTATTTAAAAAATTCTATTTGGTAAATACATCCTGTGTGGGTTAATGTATTTAAAATATAATTATGATATAATGTGTAAGTGTGTATATGTGGGGGGGCTCATTTTGGGTTCTAAGCTGCATAATGTTTAAAGGAAAGCATTTAATTGTTTAATTGATTCAATTGTTTAATTAAATGAAGATGAATTAATGCTGAGATGGAATATAAATAGCTGCTTGGAATTTATGAAGTTATTCCATTAAAGGCCTGTGAGGCCGAGGTACCAGGATGTATTGAATAAAGAAAGAAAATTGGCAGCTACAGCAGTGTTTGGTGTTTTTTTGTTTGAGGAGAATTCCTGTGTTCCAGGTTTCTTGGAACTTGTGTGGTTTGGTGTTTGCATCATTAATGGATACTGAGTCATTCAAACCCAGACATTTAGTAGCATTCAACTTTAACTGCCAATGTAATTAATTCTTATTTAAGTGTTTATCAGTAATAAATCCATTTGGATTTCTCAAAACTTGTTCCAAAACTAAAAATTGGAAACTATTGTCTCCATACATTTGGACATGTCTATACAGGGTGTTCTTTAAATTCTCAGCAGAATAATCTGTCAGAAGTTTGGGTGAGCAAAATGGTGTAACTAAGGAAATTATTTTTTTGAGCTGTGATAACGAATTGGAATTGCCAAGATATAGTATGGCCTTGCTGAGTTTAATTCTGGTGGCTGTCAAAAAAGCAGTTACCAAGAAATAGAAATCAAAGTCTAAACCAACTGTATGTACTGAATAAAGTAACGGAGATAAAAGAACTGAAAGTGGGATCTTTAGAAAAGAAAGCAAATTACATAGGAAAAAAATAGGAATTGTGGGAACAATACATGCAGAATAATGTTCTGGAAGAGAAATTTGGTTTAAGGGAAGGCAGGAACTGAATGAGCTATATAATGTTTGACTGACAATGATTGAAAAGATTATAAGTGATGTATAATGTTTACAACTGAAAATATGTTGATATGATTTGTTTTCATTTACAAAAATGTATAATTGCCAATGTCATAAGCAATAATTCAATACAGATATTTTTTGTTAAAAAAACATCAATAAGGGCTGACCCATGCTAGATGTTCTAAGTTTGAACTAATACTGAGGTTGAAGTCAAACTGGAGTTCAATGCCAACAAGGACGGTAAACTCCTGTTAAATGATCAATATTCTACCCAAAACAAAATTCAAAGTCAATATGTACGAGCTGACAAAAGAAGATGGGAGTGTGCGGCCACTGCTGGCTTGACCATCCTAGGGGGATTAAGTCTTTACAGTCATACTCTGTCCATCAATCTCTGAGGCACCATATAGCACACAAGGAAGAAGAGCATACTAGAATAAGCCCTCTGGGGTTGAAAAAGGCTGTCCACTGGAGATAATCTTATGCTTGAATTATCTTGGTTTAAGGTTGCAATTTCTGAACATTTTGGCAGCTAAAGGGATTTACCAGGCCCGCTCCCATCAGATCTAATGTAGTCAAGAATCTTGCTTTCCCCGGTCTTTCTTCTGATTCATCTACCCTAGGCATTGGGTACCTGTCGAATCTGGAAATGCCATTCTGCTTTCTCAGATCATTATAGAAACTGACAAGTTCCATCAAGTTTTGGGATAAACAGTATGGGCTTGTTCCTCATGCTTTTTGACTCTCTCCATAGGGTGCAACAGCAGGACATGCTCCTTGGGAAAAAAAAAGCAATTTTTTTGCATTTTTGTGACGTAGGGAGTTATCAGTGTTTTCGTTAATGACCTCCAAAAGTTTTCAATGTTTTGGGTTGAATAATTGCTAGTCACTCAAATGAAACAGAATTATTCATAGTGGACCCAAGATATTGCCTTTTACATATACCCATTAAATAAAGGTTTGCACTTGCCTTGCAGTACAAAAGTCAGAAATACCGTATAATTAGAAGTTATATACTCACCATAACGTTCCATCTGAGTAGGTATCTTCATTTGTCTGCAACCTTTGGGATATGGATCGATCTCGGATCCGAGCTGGCAACTTTTACCACAGCATAGATCCGAGCTCCTAGCTCCTCCCTTTACCCATAATCCCCTGCCAACCCTAACTGACCTCAGATCAAGTTTGCCCGATATAAGCAATGTAAAGATGCCCCGGAAGGGGCTAATCCAAGACAGATCCTAAAGGTCAGGGGGAAGGAGGGGGGGATGGTTGCAGACAAATGAAGATACCTACTCAGATGGAACGTTATGGTGAGTACATAACTTCTAAATCTGAAGTAGGAACTTCATTTGTCAGCAACCTTTGGGACAGAGTCCCCAGCTACCTGAATCCTGGGTGGCCTTTATGGAAGAACATTCCAGAGCACTGCAGAGCCAAAGGACGCCCTACCTCTGGAGACAACATCCAGTTTGTAATGGCTGATAAAAGTATGAGATGAGGCCCAAGTGGCTGCGGAACAAATATCATCTAAGGGGACCCTAGATTTAAAAGCCGCCGAAGCAGCGACGGCCCTAGTAAAATGAGCTTGAACCCCTTGAGGTGCAGGCCTTCCCGAACTCTGGTATGCTAAGAGGATACAATTAGCTATCCACCGTGATAGTGTAACTTTAGAAATTGACTTGCCTAAACTTGTTTTGGCAAAGGAGACAAACAACTGGTCAGATTGCCTATGACCAGCATTTCGAGGAGTATAAAAATGTAATTGTCTGTGCACATCCAAGGAATGCAGTTTATATTCTCCTTTGTTCTGGTAATGGGGAAAGAACACGGGAAGATTAATGGATTGATTAATATTAGCTTCTGAAGACACCTTAGGCAGAAAGGACAGATTGATCCTTTGGTAAACTCTATCTGGATGGAAGGATAAATAAGGCGGCTTAACACATAGAGCCTGAAGTTCAGAAACCCTTTTAGCTGAAGTAATGGCCACTAAGAAGGCCGTTTTCCAAGAGAGATATTTAAGATCAACCGTGGCCGCCAGCTCGAAAGGGGGGCTAGTCAAGGCTTGGAGAACCAAAGACAAATCCCATGGGGGTACTACCTCCATGACTGGAGGTCTGAGAAGGAAAGTACCCTTGAGGAAAGCTTTGCAAAGCTTAGCAGTCATCAGAGGGCCTGATTCATGCCCTACATGATAATGCAAAATCGCTGCCAGTTGTACCTTGACTGTAGAGCAGCTAGCCCATTGATGAAAAAGGGTAGTTAAGAACTCCAAAACCGACGTGAGAGGCGCCGTGAAAGGATCCAAGTGATGGTGTTCCGCCCAGATTGAGAAACATTTCCACTTGCTTCGGTAGACTCTTCTGGTGGAAGGTTTATGTGCTGCTACTAGGATGGCTTTGACTGGTGAGGAGATTCCAGGAGTCCTAATCAGGAGTGGAACTGGAGCAACCAAGCCGTCAGCTTGAGGTTGACCAGGTTGGGGGCCTGGAGACCCAGAGGGTGGGTAATGAGATCCGGGAGTGGATCCAGAATCCATGGTGGATGAATTAGGTGAGACCACAGGTACGGGAACCATGTTTGATGAGGCCAGAATGGGGCAATGAGGATCATTTTGCTCCCCAGCCGACTGGCTTTCTGTAGGAGTTTCAGCATCATGGTCAATGGAGGATAAGCGTAAAGGAGGCCAAGCATGTACTAGAGAGTCTCTCGGGGACTCCCCCTGATGGGGAATTAGAGCGAAGTAACTGTTGCATTTGGTATTTGAAGGAGAGGCAAAAAGATCGCAACAGGGTTGCCCCCATAGGGCAAATATTTGTTTTGTTACTAGAGGATTCAGAGACCATTCGTACGGAGTCAGGATCGAATGACTGAGCCTGTCTGCTAGGATGTTGGACTGTCCCGGAATGTGCGTTGCAATAAGAAAGCGGTTGGTGGAAATTGCCCATTCCCACACTCTCATGGCCTCGCGACAAAGGGGATAAGACCTGGTTCCCCCCTGTTTGTCGATGTACCAGACAACTGACATGTTGTCCATCTGTATTGCAATTGTCCCAATTGGTAGAAGGCTGTGAAGTGCCTGCAATGTCAAAAGCACCACCCTCATCTCTAGGACACTGATATGCAAGGAGGTCTCTGTGTCGTTCCATGTGCCTTGGACCGTTCTGCCTGAATAGTGCCCCCCCACCCCAGGCGACAGGCGTCCGTGGTCACAGTGGTGATGGGGGAAGGCATCGAAAATGGTCGTCCCGTGTGGAGACTCGGGGACCGGAGCCACCACATGAGCGACGTTCTGCAAGCCCTGCTTAGGGGAATAGGATGAGACGGGGAGTTGCGAGACAGGGAACATTGTACTTGGAGGGTCCATTGCAGTACCCTCATATTTAGGCGGGCTAGGGGTAGTAGAGGAATAGCTGCCGCCATGGACCCTAGAGCCCTCAGGATCAATTCCACAGGTGGAGCAGAAAGAATGAGAATGGCCTTGACATGCAACCTCAGGTTCTGAAGCCGATCGGGAGTTAAGAAGGCAAGCATTATCCTGGAATCCAATCTGGCCCCTATAAAATCTATCACCTGTGAGGGGACTAGAGAAGATTTGGTCATGTTGATAGTTAACCCTAGACGTGGAGCAAGGTCGAGGAAGTAATCCCTGACTGAACAGAGCAGATGCCTTGTTGGGGCGATGAAGAGCCAGTCGTCCAGGTACGGAAAGACCTGAATTCCCTGAAGCCTCAGGTGGGCCGCTATGACCGCCAAGACTTTGGTGAACACCCTGGGGGCTGAGGTGAGACCAAAGGGAAGGGCCCTGAACTGAAAATGACTGGCTCCCAGCCGGAAGTGGAGGAACCTCCTGGAGCGTCTGTCCACTAGGATGTGGTAGTACGCATCCTTGATGTCAATCGAGCACATCCAATCGTTCTCCCGTAATAGGGGGAGAATAGATTGTAAGGTGACCATTCGGAACTTCTCTTTGGGTACTGCCAAGTTCAGGAGAGAGAGATCGAGAATGGGTCTCAAGTCCTCCGTCTTTTTTGGCACCAGAAAAAACCTGGAGTAAAACCCCGATCCGAACTGATCTGGGGGGATGGGTTGGATGGCTCTTTTTTGTAAAGCTGCTGAATTTCTGTAGCAGTTGCCTCTCTCTGATTGGGTGGTATGTCGGGGAGGCTTCTGATTCTGGGGGTTACAATAAGGGGAATTTGGTAACCTCTGGATATGATGCAAAGCACCCAGCGATCTGTTGTTATGGACTCCCACATGGCTAGGTGCTTCGAAAGACGCCCCCCGACTGCCTCAAGGGTGGAGCAGCCAGGCAACCCCTCAAGGGTTCTGTGTGGGCCTCTCAGAGAAGGATTCTCTGGACCCAAAGTTTCTGGGACCCCCTCTGCCTCTTGGGTGGAGTCCTCCCTGTCCCCCTCTGCCATGAGAGGACTGGTTGTCCGGAGCAGACTGGGACTGATGCGATTTTCAGAACCACATCTTCTTCTGACCCTTTTGGTTCTTAGAAAAGGACCTCTGGGGAGCAGAGAAGTGGACTCCGATGGCAGACAATGTCTTCCCGTCTTTCTCACTCTGGACTAAGGTGTTGCGAACGGTTTTGCCAAAAAGTGCAGAACCATTAAGGGGGGCATTCGCGAATGATGCCTTAAAGGGTTCCGAGAAGTCACAGTGTCGGAGCCAGGCCTGACGCCTGATTACCAGGCCGGCTCCGCCGGCTCTAGCGGCTCCTTCAGTGGCGTGTGACAAGAGCCGCATAGAGGTATTAGAAACTGAGCGTAGAGTAGACATTCGGGAGGAGTACAGATGCTTGTCTCCTTCCGACATGGACTCTGGGGGGGATGCAGCGTATTCTTTTATTAGATCCCGCTGCATCCGGATGATGTGTGCTATATAGTTCAGCGCTCTCATGGAGAAGGTTGCTGAACTAAAGACCCGTTTCCTCAGGCGGTCCATCGCTCGAGAGTCCTTACTCGGAGGGTGGACCACAGAGCTCTCCTGAGCCAGCTCTCTCTTGGTGGCTGCCGCCACCAACATGGCATCCACAGGGGGACCTCTGCTCCAGTGGGTTCTCTCAGCAGGGGGACTCAGGATCCTATCCGTGCACTTGGGGATAGGCTCCACAGTGTCCGGCTCCTTCCAAGCCCTGGTGGCAATAAGGTCCACCAAGGGGTCGGGAGGAGGGGACACCCAAGAGGTAGATGGCCCTGCTTCGAACGCCTCTAGGAATACGGACTTATCGGAGGAAGCCTTGGGGGCAGACCACCCCCCCCTAATCCTGAGCATCTCCATGATGTCTCCAAAGGAGACATCCTTGGGGGGGTGACCTTGGGGAGCCTTCCCCTTCATCTAAGTCCGTATCTTTGGTAAGGGACTCAGGGCAGTCCATGTGCCTCCTCTTACACTTGGCTTTGTGAGGGACCTCTTCGGGGAGGCTGTCCGAGGAAGACTCACCAGCAATATCACGTTCCACAGGAACACCCAGAGACGTTGAAGCAGGCTGTCCCGAAGGCCGGGTGATGGGAGCCTGGACCAGCTGAGAGGGAGTGCAGGGAGGAGCCGAAGCCAGGACCAAGGGTCCGGATACACTCAACAGTGCCCTCTCCACCACCGCGAAAGCCGAGGGGGAGCTACTCTCAATAGGCGCTGAGAGTCGGCTCCCACTCGGATCCGAAGCGGGGACCGGATCCGAGGCTGAGACCCTCGGATCCGAAGGACTCGTGTGCTCCGACCGGGACGGAGACAAAGTCACACAAAGTCCCTCGGATCCGAAGCTCCGCCCACAGCTCCGAGAGGTTGGATCCGACAAACTCGAGGGACCAGTCGGAGCCAAAGTAACTAGTACTGTCGGCTCCGACACACCCCCGGATCCGACGCAGCTCAGCTCCGAGTGCTCCGAACCCGGGAAGCGGGACGGAGAAGGAGCGACTGGGGCAAAAAATGGGGTCGAGCTCCCCCCCGGAGGGGGGGAGGCAAGAGCACTCCCTTCTGCAGCTGGGCCTGGATGAACCTCCTCATCATCTGGTCCATGTCTGCATCTGACATACTAAATGTAGACCTCGAAGAGGCCACCAAGGCAGACCTAGAGTGACGCCCCGATGACCTCGACGGGGACCGGGTTGCCTCCTCCCCAGGTCCCGATGAAAAACAAGGGGACCGGAGCTGAGGAGGAGGCGATCCAGAAACCCTGGATGGAGAAGCCTGCTTGGCGGGCAGGGCCGAGGAAGAGTCCTCGGCCCGCCACTTATGGTGCTTCTCCTTCCTTTTGTTTTTTCCGGCCTCCCTATCCTCCGGAGCCAAAACGGGAGGTTGAGTCCCGAGCGGAGGAAGGGAGGCAGGGGTGGTCGCTACCAAGGACTGGGTAGTGGCCACCGAAGAACCGGAGGTGGGAGCCGAGTCCGGGGGCAAAAGGCCTGCCAGAATCAGCTTCGATCTCCGGTCCTTAACTGCCCTGGGGTTGAACGCTGCACAAATCGTGCATCCCGAAGAAAGATGTTCAACCCCAAGGCACCTAACGCACCGGGTTTGGCCATCTGCCGGTGAGAGCTTATGGCCACACTCGGTACATTTTGAAAAGATGGCTTTAGGGGCCTCCGACATATTGAACATAAACCACACTCACTAGGCCCCTAACACACCACAAACACACACTACGGACCAGCGAGGGTAGGGAGGAAAAATTTTTTAACAAAAATAGATATTTAAGAGGGAACCTACACAAACTCACACAATCACACAAGAAAGTACAAAAATTCTAAGATTTTTCTCACAAAAAACCTTCCGAATTGCCTGGAGCTCAAAATCCAGCTTGTTGGCTTGAAGCGCGGCAAACTAGATCTGGGGTCAGTTAGGGTTGGCAGGGGATTATGGGTAAAGGGAGGAGCTAGGAGCTCGGATCTATGCTGTGGTAAAAGTTGCCGGCTCGGATCCGAGATCGGATCCGTATCCCAAAGGTTGTTGACAAATGAAGTTCCTACTTCAGATTATATAGTTTACTAGATGATGAATATCCAACTTCTTTTCATGGTGGGAAGTCCAATATATATCCAGAACATATCTGTAATATAGTGGCACTGCATCATAACAACAAATTGAACTTTGTGTGCATAATACACACAGATATCAAACTGAACTTTGTGTGTATAATAATACACAATACAATATAATACATTGTGCATGTGTATATATGTAGATCTATATATACGTGTGTGCGTGTATGGGTATGCTTTAATGAATTTGTGTCAACTCACTGAAATGCAAAAGAATCATTAACACAATAGACTGATGCCAGCATTATGAAAAAAAACAACCTACTGAAAACTATAGACATTGAACACAAAAGACTGCTAAAGGAAAAGTTTCCATTGAGATCTGTGAGCTACAACCATACCATTAAATTCAGACCCAATTTGTCCGAACAGTAGTAGTGTTACAGAAAGGGTTTGTCTCTCTACATCTACAGTAAGGTGTGAAGCTGGGGTTAATGATAGTGGCATTACTAATGATGGGCAGGGGAGCCCACCCTGCACCACCTTAATAATGCATACTAACCTTAACCCTGCTCCAAATCACCACAGGAAAAAAAAATAATTTCCATATCAGCACCACTATACAAGACACACACACAAAACCCATAAAACACCATACATTCACAACGCTAAATCTATCCCCTTATTTAGCCCTTACTCTAACCCTAATGTGTAAATACTCGCACAGGCACTCCAACCTCTAATCCAGAAAGATTCAGTATACCTGAAAATTTCAGCATTAGCATCCAAAACACTCACTCACCTTCCAAAATTCATCTTACTCCATTCAATATCTACACCTCTCGACTGCAAGGGCACTCAATGAAATTCCTACACAGTTTACTCTGCCAACAAAGTAACTGCTCAACAGTCTAACAGTAACACATTTTTATAAACATACATATATGTGCAAATAACTTATGTCACTACAAAGATGCCAACACAAAAATACTGGTGCCGACAGGTCTTAAATGGCTTATACATTTCAGCACATGACTGCCTGTAAATACTTCCAGGTGAACTCACAAGCTAATTGCAACACATACTTACCTGCTTAAGGACAATCCCCTAAAATGATTCCTAAATAATAAGCTAGAGATTTTGCCTTGTTTATTTATATATTGTATGGGCTTGCACAACCTTACAGTATAACAATCTACAAAGCTGCATTGTATAAAATACATAACAGGTAAGCTAAGCGTAATCTGAAAGTATTTTTATTCTTATATTATTAAACGTATGAAGTCTTGTATGATTTTTTTACATCATAGTTTATCAGGTTAGAATGATAATGTTGTTACAATTAGAATGACGATTTTCTTATTATAACTCAAAATCAGAAGCGCCATTGTCTTTAAAGTTAGAATAACAATTTAGCGATATTTCATAACTTGGTACCAACTACCGACTATCATTTTATTTAGGTGTACAAAGAGAAATAATACTATAAATCACAGAATCATACAATGATAGAATATACATGACAACTGTGGCATTACCTACCCTTTGACTTTAACTTCCTTTTTCAAGGAGCAGCAGGCCAGCCATACCAGGGTTAAATTTATTAACACCCATCCAATTGTCTAATTCCTTCTTAAAGGAAGATGGTATGTCACGCTATTTGATCTGAAAAGGAAGTCAGTTCCAGAGAAGGAGTAGTTGAGTGACAAATCTGTTTCTCCACAGAGACTTCCTCAGATCTCTGGTTCTAGTGCTCATTGCACTGTTTGATTTGTGGAGAAATAAGAGGTCTTGGACTGTTGGAAGCCTAACGGCTTGGACTGCAAGGCACACATTACCCCTAAGGAATCTGTAGTAGACTGAATACAGGGACAAGGTCTCTAGCCTTTCTTGATAGCTAACGTCCTTTGCAATCTAATGTGCCAGACAGAAGGTTTTCTGACCACTGTTGTAAAATGATGAACAAAAGTGTGAGAGTTACCCATCCACGTTCCAAGGTCTCTCTCAACATCTTTGTTTTGGAGTGTGGTATTATCTATACTGTAAGCTGGCCAAATGCATTTTTTAGCATTTAGTTTTAGCCCATTTTCAGTGTACCAGCTATTAACGTGTGTAAGTTAATTTTGTTGCTTCCACATATGGAGGGGGAGGGTTAAGTATAGCACCCAGTTTACAACTGTTATCAAACTTGTTCACCCAGAATTCCTGATTTTCGATTTGGAGACTGGGTAAGCAAAGGTGCACTGGTTACTTTCATGATGTACGTGGAAGCACCTGTCACCCTCACAGTGTGGGTTCTGTCCTTCAGCCAAATAGCTATCCATCTAACTATACACTGAACAGTTTGAAATGGATTTAGCTTGTTGATTATTGGTAAAGTATCAAATGTTTTAGCAAGGTTAAGGTTATGGTATGTTGTATGGGCAAGATGAACTATGTGCACAGCTTGTTACCCACTCAAAAAAAATTTCACTAGATACATTAGACAATGCTTTAACTTTAACAAAGGTAAACTTCTGGCGGTGAAGTCTTGTATGATTTTTTTACATCATAGTTTATCAGGTTAGAATGATAATGTTGTTACTATTAGAATGACGATTTTCTTATTATAACTCAAAATCAGAAGCTCCATTGTCTTTAAAGTTAGAATAACAATTTAGCAATATTTCATAACTTGGTACCAACTATCAGATCAGTAAAATAGCATATGAATATATAAACACATTTTGGAGACACACCCCTTTTATATACTAGGTGTAAAAACAGACAATTTGCCAAAAAATATGTCAGCATGTAGAACAAAGATCATTAGTAAGTAGGTTCACAAGACATCTAAATGGTGACATTGTGAGAAGGTACACTGCAGTGTCACAGCACTAGAATGCATGCTCAAGTGACTTCGTGGGGAAAGAACCCACAGCTTTCTGATGGTCCCGATACCAAGGTCTTTGTACAGTGTGCTATGTTGCCGGCACTCCTATAGATAAGTGCATGGCACATCCCCCCCCCCAATAGTCATTTCTTGTTCCTTTCCTTGACAAGTCAGCAGTTAACTAAATCTGAAGTAAAATAGGAGACACTGTTATAACTAATGATGTGTACAAGTGTCTAATAATGACATTCTTAAAATATGTGAGTGCAATTTTACCACCTTGAACACTTATATAAGTTAAATTCATCTTCCTAGTTCAGACTCTCTTCAAAAACAAGGGTCTCATAGGGATGAAACAGTTCTGAAGCCAAATATCAAGGCAAAAGAACACTAAACAGGGTTTAACCCATAATAGTATAGTATACATTATGACTTCTGATTCTGAATGACCATTCTTTTCCAGTGTCTTAATCATCTGTTTATACTTCTGTTCAAGGAATAATGGAAGGTCAAACTAGATCTTTTTTACTACAGCAAAGCATCACTAATTTAACAAGAAATTAAAATCATCATATCCAGCCTCAGATAAGGTTTGGACTTCTGCACCTGAACCACTTTTCATTGACGGAGAGCTTTATTTGCATTATGAAGAAGGGTGACAGCTATTCCCTTACTGTGAGCATGATATGGTACCAGGCACTACAAGCTTATCTTTATTTATACAAGGAGGGGTACTGCAGAGTGGAGACAGTTTCAATTAAGGTATGATAAAGTCACCACGGCTAGACCAATTAACAAAGAAAATCTAGTCATACATACTCCACAAAACTGGAATAACCAGAACAACACAGAAAAACTAGCTACTGTCTTTGTCACACATGAAGTTTACAACACGTATGCTGCCCTCAAATTTTGTCTAACAAAAGTTCAAGGTTTAGTGATTGCTCTTATTAATGACATTATCATGCACAGAAACTGCAGGTTTTGGGAAAACTGCCAGAGTCACATATGATCAATAGTTTCATTAGAAGCCAAAGGCAGCTCATTCATTTGGAAAATTGTTAACTGGATTTCATTCCTTATAAAACAATGCAAACTTTATCTACTGAAAAGACACAGGAAGAAAATCACAAAAAAAAAAAAACATTAAACAATAGCAAAATTTATGCAATGAAAATTATAAACCAAACTAAAAAGATAACCACATTATTTGTATGAAACAGCGAAGTACTAATGAAAAAAAGCAACTGGCATAATAATAAGAGGACAGATCAAGATGAACTGTAGATAGTTTGAACAGAGAGAAAAACAAGAGTGCCTGGCATTTTCAAATTAGACTCCATGTCCCTAGTATGACCTGCATCTGTGATGAAGTAAAGATATGCGTAAAACATTGCAGTGCATTTCACTCATTAAAATCACTGCAATTTATGACAAACTGAAGCATGCAGGACTAATAACCTCTGTCGTTCTTCTATCTAGGACACAATAGAAGAGTCTTCGTGGGTTCTGTTGAAGCAGCTTTATTTTATAAAAACACATCACTATAGAAGATTACTAACTTTAACTTAAGTATCTTCTATACAAATTAACAACTACAATCTTGCATGCTCTCTCCCTGGCTGCTCTCTCAAAATGGCACTAGGGACTGCACATGTCTGGAATTTATGCATGCACATATAGCCTTAACATGTTTCTTAAAGATATAGTGCACACATCACATGCACTTTGATCTACATCCTCCCTCTTTGAGAAATAGATCGTATACAATATTAAATATACACATATATACAATCAAGTCCACGTTGCTGTACCCCTCACACTAGGCTTAGATACTCACCCATACCGTGTGACATAAAATTGCGAATGAGATTTAGCAACTGGAACAGTCTGTGCAAACTGGTTGACTTGTGGAATGTTCGAATCACTTCCTGGAATGAAATCAGAATTTTGAACACGTTCTGGTATGGGAACAGTGTCTGATTCACTCTTAGATTTGGAATCTAAATCACAGAAGCAATGTTGTGATGGTGATGATGATTCTGGTACAGAAAAATGATGTCTACGGTTCCTTCTATACTCAACACTTTCAGAGTTTACCAGGTAAGATCTCTGCTTGGCACAGATGCCTGTAATCTGTCCTATTTGATCAAACCTTTTTGTTGTCTGGATTCGTACCGTCTCTCCTTCCCTCAACGAATGAAGTAATCTGTTTGATCTGTAGTAACTAGATTTCTGGATATTACGCTTCTTCAACAACTGAGCCTTGAATGTTTTACTATTCGTAGGGTTAGGCTTCAATAAACTAGAAGTAAGGGGTAGCGTAGTTCTAGTTTGCCTGGAAAGTAATCTTTGAGCAGATGAGCCAAAAATATCATCACGGGGTATGTTTCTGAGATTAACCAAATTTAAGAACACATCAGTATTGTCACACTTTGACCTTTCAAGCAATTGCTTTGCACTTTGCACTGCACGTTCAGCTAGAACATTGGACTGAGGATATTCAGGACTACTAGTGACATGTACAAAGTCCCATTCTTTTGCAAATTTCTGAAACAACTGGCTAGTAAACTGAGTACCACTATCAGAAAAAAGTTCCTGTGGACTACCATGAACTAAGAAATGATGTTTCAACTTAGTAATAACAGTAGTGGATGTTAGGTTAGGTACTTGATCAATCTCAAACCAATTTGAATAACAGTCTGCCAAAACCAAAATAGTGTTGATTTCTCTACTCGAAGATATCAGTTGCTACAGTAGACCAAGGTAGTTCAGGAACTGGACTTAGCTGAAGTAGTTCTCTTTGCACATGCAGTCTAGTACTGTTGCATACTGAACAAGCCAAAAGACCTCTATCAATGTCTTTTGGTAATGAAGGCCAAAATAGTAATTCTCTTGCTCTTCTCTTAGTGGATGTGGATCTTAGGTGACCACAATGCAAAATCTAGATATATTATTGTTGTAAGGAAGAAGGAACAACAATTTCAGGACCTTTGAAAATAATTCCATCTTCCATCCACAATTCATCTCTGTAAGGAAAATAAGTTTGCACTTTAGGTAGTACACTAGATTGCTATGACGGCCATCCAACATTAATGTAGTGAGTGAGCTTTTACAAAATTGGATCAGTCTGAATGTGATCTTTTAACTCATCAAGTCTAGTGGTGGGGAAAGTACGCACTAACATCACATCAAAGTCAAAAGTCTCGGCATCAAGCTGTTCTGTTGTATTTCTGGGTGATCTGGATAAGGTATCAACCAGATAGAGCAACTTGGCTTTTATGTAGACCATTTTAAAACCGTACTTTTGCAATTTGAGTATCATTCTCTGTAATCTCACTGGAGCGGAATGCACAGGCTTCTTTAGAATAATAACTAGAGGTTGATGGTCAGTTTCAATCTGAACAGCTCGACCATAAATATAATCATGAAACTTGGAACATGCAAATACTACTGCCAGAAGCTCCTTCTCAATTTGAGCATACTGCATCTCAGTTTGGGTTAGTGTTCTAGATGCATAGGCTATTGGTCTGCCCTCTTGAGGTATGACTGTGCCAAGTCCAAATTTTGACTCATCACAGGAAAGAGTAACTGGTTTGTTCACATCACTGTAGCTTAATGTAGGTTTTCTGCTTGAGGTCTTCAAATGCCTTCTGGTGCTGTTCCAACCATGACCATGCAACATTTTTGTGTGTTAGCTCTCTTAAAGGTGCTTCACTGAAGTCTGGTATGAACGTACCTAAACAGTTGACCATGCCTAGGAAACTCTGTAGAGCTTGTACATTACCTGGTACTGACATCTCAAGAATAGCTGCTTGGTTGGTTGGGTCTGGTCTCAAGCCTGTACTCATAAACAAATGACCTACATATGTAACTTCTGGAAGTCTGAATATGTACTTCAGAGGACTGAGCTTCAATTTTCTTGAGGTTTATGTCATGCTCTGCTTCACCACTGCCTCAAACCAATAAATCATCTACTATTAATGGCAAAAGGATAACCCAAAAAAAACATTTGTTTCATTGCACGCTGAAAGACTTCACTTGCAGAATGTATTCAAAATGGCATCCTTAGTAATCTGTATCTGTCAAACAGACTACCAAAAGTAGTTAGAAATGAGGATTTACGATCAAGCATCACTTGCCAAAATGAACTTTTTGTATCCAAAACAGAAAATACAGCAGCATTCGGGATTAGAGCTGCAACTTCTTCAACTGTGCGCATTGGATGATACGGTCTCTTTAATGTTTTGTTCAGATCTCTTGGGTCATTGCATATTCTGATTTCTTCTGAGCGGCTACCATAGAAGACACCCATTCAGTTGGTTCTGTGACTGGACAAATCATACCTTGATGCACTGTTTTACCCAAATGAGCTCTAACTTTATCCTGCATAGCTATCAGAACTTTTCTCGCTGGTCTGACTACTGGAGTGAACTCTGGGTCTAACTTCATGTAATATATAACTGGAAGTTTGCCTAACTTGTCCTTGAAAACATCAGCATACTCTGAGAAAATGGCTTCAGAAAAATTAGAACTCAGAAATGCACTTATGTAATGGACTTCTTCAGCAAAAGAAAGCACATTCTTTCTTAAACTATCTTTGAGACCCAATAAAGACTGCACTGGTGTTCGGACTACATAGGATAACAAGTTGTAACAGTTCTTGGCCAAATAACATGAAAGCATCACTAAACCTTTGGTCTGAATTTCTTCACCTTTATAAGCAACAATTCTCGCACTACTGGCCACACTGAGTTGTTCGTTAGTTCTCAATTTCGCAAATGTGTCTGCTGATATAACATTACACTTTGAACCAGTGTTTACTTTGAGCTCTGTGGATTTACTATTAATCTGGCCAGTACAAAACACTTTGCTTCTTGTTAATAGATTCACTACATCAACTCTCTCACAAAGCACTGATACACCATCTACATAGAAAGCTGGCTGCTTGGGCTGTACTTGATCAACTTGCTTTTTTGTGCGACCTTTCTTTACAACTGTGAGACTTACTTGATTTACAGAACTTTTGGAAATGGTTCCGTTTTTTTACACTTGTGATGTTGATGACCAAATGCTAAGCACTTCTCTCTTTTAGACTCCTGATTTGCACCACAATTGTGACAGTTAATAAAGCTAGAGTTGGGTTTTGCTGATTCATGCTTGAACTGCACTGAGCTTGAACACATCCTTTCTTAGAACTTTCTGGGAAGCTTTCCTGGAAACCTTGTAGCTGCCATGTACTTGGGCCTGCTTTTGTTTGCCATATGTGGAATACTATCTACGTTTGCTCTGGAGGCAACTGAAACCATGCTGTTGTCACTTGCAAGCATATTTGTGTGTCTTTCTGTCACCTCATGGATTTGACAAATCTCTATGGCTTTGCTCAATGTTAAATCACTGTCATGAAGTAAAAATATTTCTCACAGCAGCACTATTAATACCACACACAAGCCTGTCCTTTATAAGCTCATCTTTTAAGTCACCAAACCGACACGTTTTAGCGCTGTTTCTCAAGTAAGTTATATAAGCTGCAAATGTTTCCCCTGGTTTCTGATCTCTTGTGTAAAACAAATGCCTCTCTAATGTAACATTCATCTGGGGGTTACACATTTTCTGAATGTGCGCTTCAAACACTCGGGGTCTTCCCTTGATTGAGCCTGTACAACAATATGACGGTTTTCACCTTCTCCTTCATATACTGCAGGTGCATACACAGATGAGCATTCTCTTTCTATGGCCTCTGACTCAGCTAGGTTTAGCAAAATGAATGCCCTGGTGCATGCATCTCTATCTGCATAAGCTGCTTGTATAAAAATGTTGTACTCTTGCTCAAGTATTCTCCCATTCTCTGCAATATTCTGATCAAATACAAGCAGTAGGGGTTTTCGAAATCCGTCTGCCATATTAACACATACCAGTGAAGGATTTTGCAAATAAGCACAAATATACACACATGCACATATGCAAGAAACTTATACCAGTATTTGTAAATTTGTCCAATGCTTTTGTGCTTCTGAACTTATACCTTTTGGGCTTTTTGAAATGATGCTGATGGACAAACTGGCAGTACCTTTGAATAATTGGACTTTGCGGAATAAGTTTCTCAGGCACCTTATACTTTTGCAATATCGTTTTGAAAAGCTAAAATGCTAAAGTCATTTACCATCACTTTGCTAAAGTTGTTTATCATCATTTTAACAAACATTTCAACAACTTTATGATGTGACTAAATAACTCTTTGGCACTGTAATATTTTTTATAATGTCATATTTTGCAAGAATCACTTCTTATCAATGTAAGAAATATATTGAGTAAGTATACAATGCGAATAAATCGAACATCTCTTGACCAAAATTCAGTAATACTTCAAAGTAATTGCATTTTGCGAATAACTGCATCTGTCATCCCTGGGTTTCCAGATACTGGCTAAGGGTCTTGCCACCCCTATAGTGCCTTTTTTAGGCAATGTTGCAAAGACCAAATTACCACTGTAACAGCTATAAATAAATGCAATCTGAGGGTCATGCTGCTCAATGCTAGAAGTCTAAATCTCAAGATGCACTTGCTTGAAGTACTCCTCAAAATGGGGAACACTGACATTTGTGCTGTAATGGAGGCCTAGTTTAAAGCAGCAGAAAGCACCCATGCGGTACCAGGCTATAACTCATTCCACACCTTTCGGCCCCAGAACATGGACCGAAGCTCCAAAGATGGTGGTGTCTCCATATTCATAAAGGATATGTACACCTTCAGACTAGTAGCCGAGCATAACGCATCTGAGACACTTCAGGTACAATTAACATTGGGTAAGATGGCGATTCAGGTTGTAACCATGTCCCAAGACTCACTCCACATTCGTAAGCACCATGGAAATGATTAGGGTCTAACCCAACACTCTCATACTAGGTGACTTCAACTACCTCTCCATCAACTGGGAAAATTACTCATGCACCAATACACTGTCCCAACGCTTACTGGAATTCATCAATTCCAATGCCCTGGACCAACTCATGCTTACACCAACTAGAGGAAGCAACATCCTTGACCTGGTTATTACTAACATGGGCAGCCGTTGCTGTACACCAAAAGTCAATTTCTCCCTGGTTAGATCCGCCCACAAACTAATCACCATGGAAATCTACATCTCACCCACACCCCCTGCAAAGGTAACCACCAGGCAAAACTTCTCCAAAGCTGATTTTGGGCTCCTAAAAACAAAGGTGACTAACTTCATGGCACCCATGTCAATGGAAAATAGATGCATGACTGCTTAATCACACACCAATGCACTGTACCAACACGTACATAAATGCATGGAACTAGCCATACCCAACAGAACCAAGACACTCTCCTCCAAAAAAAGGAAGCCAAGCTGGTGGTCTCCTGCCATTAATAAACTATACAATAGAAGGAAGAAACTGTTGCAGAAAAAGGTGAAGTCCCAAGACTGGAAAAACTGCCTTATTAGCCTCAACAAAAAGTTAAGATCCCTCATCAAAACCTCTAAAGCCAGCTATGAAAGCAAAATTGCGGCAGACACTAAAAACAACCATAAAGCCTTATACAGCTATATCAAGAATCTCCGAGGCAATACTCAGGTTTGCTCAGAATTACTGCACAATTGTACCTGCTATACTGAGCCAACAGATATTGCCAACATACTGGCCGACAGATTCAGTGCCAACTTTACCCCTGTCACCCCCCCCCCCCCAAAGGACCAATCACAATACTAGAGGAATGCCGGGCACCCAGCATTACTGCAGCACAGGATAAAACTGCATTGTCCAAGGCCAAGAATACAGCTTCCATGGGACCCGACAATATCTCTGGATGTGTTCTACATGAACTACAAAGTGAAATGGCACAACATCTGTGTGTCCTGTCCAGTCACAGCCTCACCTCAGGCTTTGTCCCTACTGAATGGTGCACTGCTGAAGTCATCCCTCACCATAAAGGGGGACCGACTACAGACCCTGGGAATTATTGCCCCATTAGCATGATGAGTCTGATATGTAAGGCTATGGAGTGCATCATCATGGACCTAATTAACAAGGATAGAGAGAATTTCCAAACTCTAGATCCCACCCAATCTGGTTTTGTGAAACCAAGATCATGCCTGCTCAACCTGGTTGACTTCTTTGAGTCAGTCACCAGAGCTGTGGATGAGGGCAAGGCAGTTCATACATCCTACCTCGATCTGGCCAAGGCCTTTGATACCATTCCTCACTCAGGAATTATTGATAAACTCACCAAACTGGGCATCAACCCCTACATCAGTAGGTGGATTGCAAACTGGCTCACAGATAGAACCCACAGTGTGAAAGTAGCGGACTCCAGGTCAGACTGCCGACCAGTTATGAGTGGAGTCCCACAGGGATTGGTCTTGGGTCCTCTCCTGTTTGACATCTACTTCTCAGAAGTCCAGGCCAACACGAAGTGACTCTGGCTGACCAAGTTCACAGACGACTGCAAGCTGGGAGCCAATATTAACTCCCCAAGTGATGTAGACATCCTACAGAAAGGCCTCACAGAGACCAATGACTGATGTCGAAACCATGGCCTTAAGCTTAATGCCAAAAAATGCTTTGTCATCCCCTCTGGGAAAACCTCAGTTCCCACTAATTACCACATCGATGGAAGCCCACTGAACACTGAAGGCATTATAAGAGATCTGGGGACACAGGTTGACAGCAACCTCTCCTTCGACCACCACATTGCCACTGTGGTCAGAAAGTCCTTCTATGTGGCACATCTCATTACCAAGGGTTTTGCTCCCAGGAAGAAAGAGGTCATCATCTCTCTCTCTCTCTCTCTCTACTCTTCCCTCATTGGGCCAATCCTCGAGTATAGTGCCCCATTTGGCATGTACCTCACTAGACACATGCAACAGCTGGAAAGGCCACAAAAGTACCTCACAAAGAGGATCCTAGGCCTTAAGCAGATATCCTGGGATCTGGAGCATTTCTCCCCGGGCCTCCGCTGAAAACAGGCTCTGTGGAACCTAGTCGGACATTCCCGGTCAACAAATGTTAAATAAAAATAAATAAAATAAATAAATATCCTACATGGACAGACTCATAAAACTCCAGCTATTCTCTGTCTCATATCGTCTACTAAGAGGCGATCTCTGCTTGACTTACAAAGCCATATCTGACCCAGCTCTGTTAGAAATGCTACATCCAAAGAAATTAAAATCCCTCCACAACACACGCTCCAGAGACCTCAACCTCATTACCACAATCAACAGAACATGCTGGAGAGACAGGTTCATAACCCAGAGACTTCCTATACGTGTTAAGAAGAGCATCCAACTGTCTGGAATTGCTTCTTAAAGATATAGCACACATCACTTGCAGTCTGATCTGCAACCCCCATGTGGAGGGGACTGTTCACACACACACACACACACACACACACAAAACACACACACATTTTATATATATATATATATATATATATATTCTGTACCATTACATAATAGCTAACATAATGCTAAAATTTAAATAACTTCACATATAGTTCTTTGTGGACTTTATTTTGTTACTGATAGCAGCACAGAGGGCAGAGCATTGTTTTTGTACAACATTGAATGTACGTCTTGTTTCCCTATAGCTGATGTGTGTTCTGTCTGGGTTGAAGTACCATACACCTGCTTGCAAACTTTGAGAGATACAAGCTTCACACAGTTCCCACAACACATGGATTGGCATGCGGTTACATATTGAAAGAACAAAAGTTACAAAGTGCGAACGTTCAGATGAGCGAAAATGATGCAAATCAAAGGGTTTTTTTAATGCAGTACAGTGAAGATTGGAGTATTTGCCCTTTCTTCACTGTAGTGCAATCTCAGAGTTGGAATATAAATTTAGCAGGGGGTGTGGGGGGCACAGCCCACCACAATAATGTTTTCAATTTGCGGCATTTTCACTCATCTGAGTGTTCGCACTTTGTTCCTTTCATTCTTTCGATATAGACCTTTGGCATGCATGCTGCCTGCTATCACTTTTCTGTTTATGATGCAGGTCTACCAACTTTAGTTAGATTACACTGTGAATATATAATGCAGTTCACCTGTATCGCACATTGTGGAATCACATTATGCAGATGTTGCCTAACAGGTCAGTGTCGAGCAGCTGCCATTTCTGTGGCCCTGGAGCCCTTCCTACACTGAACAGCACCACTGCATCCTTCCACAGTTACACTAATGTAAGTTCTCGAGTTTGGCACTATGGCACTGACAGATGGAACCCTGAATGTGACTTGGGTTTATTTAGCAGCCTCTGCATGCGAAGAGCCAGGTGTGTGTGTGTGTGTGTGGGGTATGGGCATAGCCCTCTGTTCTCTCCCCGGGAGTGAGGAGGGTTGAATACACTCAGTGGAACACATGATGGACTGATTTCCCCACTGGAGAAAGAAGAAACCACTACTCATGCTTCTAGGGGAAGGGCAGGGTTGCTTGGAAGGAAAACAGCTTGTAGAAGTGAGGTGGATGTCTTCCATGGTCAGCCCACTGGTAGTCCCCCAGTATGTGCAGAGACAGGACGATAAAAACAGCAAAAAGGTTTAACCACCCCAATGGCAATTTAAATGATGGCTCCTCCTGGTTGACCATTGTCTCACTGATGGGGAAAGAATGGCCAACTGACAGATAGTACTTTGAATACATAAGAATCTGATTCACAGGTCAGGACTGTAACAATGCTAAGGATATGGACAAAAAGGGGGTCCTCTGCCTGCATGCACAGCACAGTTGTAAAAGAGAGTTTTATCTAGCACTATTCCTGAGTATTGGAGAAACCATGGACCATCTAATCCTCCACAGCAGGGGAAGCCACAGGTTTCAGTATATACCAGGGTCTTGAGTTAGGTGATTAAAGTGTAAACAAGTGGGATATGCTTAGTCCAATAGTCACAGTGACAGGGTGGGAAACAAAAATGAAATATGGAAGGAAAACAAAGGTACCACCACAGTAGTGATGTCAGTAGTCTTGAAACTGCACCTGCTCCAAATTATCACAAGGGCCTATGTCCCCTCTTGTACAGGGCAAAGAAAAAAGAAGTTATGTACTCAGCATAACATTCCATGTTTGCAGTCCATCTCACCCTTCATTCTTACATATGGGTTCGGAGACGATCTTCGGCTCTGACTCAGCTGATTACAAAGCTTGAAGTCTCTCAGTTGGCTCGTGGCAAGGTAGGTATCCCATAGTGCACTAGTAAGAATCCCCAGATCTTGTTTGCTGCTGTCTAAAAAAGTGATAGAAGGTATTTCCACAAGGAACAACAAAGATGAAAGGTCTCCACTTTAAGGAAGATAGATACTATCTTGTCTCCAGATCCTCCAAGGATACATGCCAGGGGGTAGGTGGGTGTGTTCGTAAGAATGAAGGGTGAGATGGGCTACAAACATGGAACGTTATGGTGAGTACATAACTTCTTTATGTTCTGTAGTCCTATCTCACCTTCATTCTTACATATGGGACAGCGTCCCTAGCACCTCTTTCTCGGGTGGCTCACAGGAATATAGTCCTAAGAACCGTGGAACCAAAGGAAGCTCTACCCCTGGAGGCCAAGTCCAATTTGTAATGAGTAATAAAGGTATGAGGGGTAGCCCAAGTTGCTGCTTCACATATACTGTCAATTGGAATTCTGGCTTGAAAGGCAGCAGATGTGGATACAGATCTGGTAGAATGAGCTTTAATTTTAAATGGGAGTTCTTTGCCATTAGAAGAGTAAATAAAAGATATACAATTTGAAATCCAGTTTGATAATGTTATCTTGGAGACTGGCATACCTTTTCATGACTCAGAAAAAGATACAAACAATTGGTCTGATCTCCTAACCTCCTTGGTTCTATGTAGACAGAACCTTAACTGTCTGTGAACATCAAGTTGATGAAATTTATATTCTGCTTTGTTTGAATGATTAGGAAAAAAGACTGGCAGTTCAATAGTTTGATTTATATTAGATTGAGAACAAACCTTGAGGATGAAGGATGGATTTGTACGAAGGGAAACTCTTGTCTCTATGAAAAATCAAGTAAGGAGGTTTGACTGACAGTGTTTCTAACTCTGACACTCTTCTGGCGGATGTGATGGCTACTAGAGAAATGGTCTTCCATGAAAGGAACTTTAATTCACAGGTATGTGCGGGTTCAAAAGGCGGGGAAGTAAATTTGGACAGAACAAAATTTAGATCCCAGGGAGATACAGGTTCTTGAAAGGGGGTCTTAGCAAGGTAGTGCCTTTCAAAAATGGTTTACACAATCTGTGAGCCATAAGATTAGGATTGTGTTGTCACAAATGAAAATTGGAGATCGTTGCTAATTGAACTTTGATTGTAGCAGCAGCTGATCCCTGATGAAAAAGTTTGGTTAGAAATTCTAACACCAAGGGAATGGGGGCTGTATAAGGATCTATGTTTTTCTCTTGTGGCCAGACAGAAAATCTTTTCCATTTGCTAGCTAACAATTTTCTTGTAGAAGGCTTGTGAGAAGACATCGGATATGTGTAACAGCAGGGGAGAAATCATGAAGCCTGACCAGGGATGGAAGTGGAGCAGCCACGCTGTCAAGTTGAGGGTGTGGAGATGGGTGGAAGGTGCCTGACATATGTGTCAGAAGGTCTGGTACTAGGTCCAGAGTCCATGGATTGTCCAGAAGGTGTGGCCTGAGAAAGGGGAACCAAATCTGACGAGGCCAGTAAGGAGTAATCAAAATCATTCTGCTTCCCAGGGTCTTTGCTTTCTGGATCATTTTTGATATTCGTGGAAAGGGAGGGAAGGCATAAAGAAGTCCCGAGGGCCAGTTGTGAACAAGTGCATCTCTCGGTGTCTCCCCGTGGGGGATAAGGGAGAAGTAGCTGTTGCATTTGGCGTTCATTGGGCTGACAAACAGATCACAGCAAGGCTGTCCCCATTTGTGGAAAATCTGTTTTGTGACTTTCTGATTCAGAGACCACTCATGAAGCATCAAGATTGCCCTGCTGAGCTTGTCGGATATCACACTGGTTGTCCCCGGGATATGCGTTGCAGCTAGAAAGAATTGGGAAGATATCGCCCATTTCCAAACACGAAGAGCATCTCGACATAGGGGGTAGGATCTGGTTCCTCCTTGTTTGTTTATATACCATGCCACTGACATATTGTCTGATTGGATTGCTATTGTCCCTAGAGGAAGAAAGTCGTGAAGTGCTTGTAGCGCTAGTAGCACTGCTCTCATCTCTAGAACATTGATATGCAAGTGAGCTTCATGTTCTTGCCATGTGCCGTGGACTGTCCTGCCTAGATAATGCCCCCCCCCACCCTATCTGGGAGGCATCCGTGGTCACAGTGGCAACAGGTTGGCGAGGAATGAATGGTGTCCTTATCGTTAGTTGATTGGACTGGATCCACCAACGAAAGTCCTTTTTGCAAGATTCTGTTATCAAAATAGGATGAGACAGAGGCAGTTGTTGAAGAGACCACTGGGAAAAGAGTAGCTATTGAAGAATTCTCATATGTAGTCTGGCTAGTGGAACTAGAGTTATAGTAGAGACCATGGTTCCTAGAAGTTTGAGCACTGTTTTTGCTTTGACTTTGTGTTGAGGGAGTAGACTGTATATCTGTTGTCTTAGATTTTGTATTCTGTCTGCAGGAAAGCAAGCCATCATTGCAACTGTGTCCATTTCTATGCCTATAAAAGGCACATATTGAGAGGGTGACAAGGCAGACTTTTCCCAATTTATAGTAATCCCTAGCTGAGTACAGACATGGATGGTTGAATCCCTGGCTTTTAGAAGTAGGTGCCTGGTGGTGGCAGTCAGGAGCCACTCATCCAGGTACACAAACACTTGGAATCCAAGACGTCTCACGTGAGCCGTTACTACCACCATACATTTGGTGAACACCCTGGGGGCTGTGGTGCGACCAAAGAGCAGAGCACGAAATTGGTAATGACTGGCTCCCAGCCAGAAGCATAAATGACTCCTCGATGCTTTTACAATTTTTATATGGTAGTACACATCTTGGAGGTCTATGGAGCATATCCAATTGTCTTTCCCTAACAGAGGGAGTATAGACTGCAGTGTTACCATTTGGAACTTGGACTTCTTCACTGATTTGTTTAACTTGCTGAGATCCAAAATGGGCCTCCAGTCCCCTGTTCATTTTGGCACTAAAAAGAATCTGGAGTAAGTTCCGAATCCTATCTGGTCTGCGGGGACGGTTTGGATGACTCTCTTTTGAAGCAACTTTTGGACTTCTATAGTTGCTTGATCCCTGTGAGTGGGTGGAACATCTAGGATTTTCTTGGTGGGATGAGATGGAGAAGAGAAGGGTATGGAGTATCCTCTGGAAATTATTCTTTGTACCCACTTGTCTTGGGTGATGTCGTGCCAGGCTTCTGATACAAAGATAAGTGACCTCTGACTGGCTCCAGAGAAGCGCAGTCAGGCCTCCCTTCAGGAGAGCTTATAGGGACGTCCACAAAAGGAATCACGACCACCCTGGTTTTGCGGACCCCCCCCCCTGCCTCTAGGGTGATGTCTACCATTACTTCCTCCTCCTCTGAAGGAGGAATCACCTTGTGCGTCCAAAAAAAATCTCTGAGATTTCTTGAACCACATTTTCCCGCCTCTCTGACCTTTAGGGTATGGTCTAGAAGGGATGGAGAAATGCACTCCCATGGCAGAAAGAGTTTTCCCCTCCTGCTCACACCTGGTGAGTGTATCTTTTACCTTTAGTCCAAACAGAGAGGAAACGTTAAAGGAAGCATTGGTAAATGCAGAGTTGAAGGGCTCCGCAAAGTTACATAAGTGCATCCAGGAGTATCTCCTAAGGGAAACTCCTGAACCCGCTGCCCTGCTCACTCCATCTGCTGCATAAGATCTCAGACTCATGGAGGAGTTAACAATGGAGTTTAAGGTAGACAACTGAGCAGTAACCTTCTCAGGGACTCCTTCAGCTAAGGTACCTTGGAGAGTATCTCCTAGCTTGGTGTCTCCTAGCTCCTTTAGGAGATTTCTTTGAAGCCTAGTGAAATGGGTGAGGTAATTCAGTGATCTGAGTGTAAAACCGCTGAAGAGAAGATACGCTTCTCATATCTATCCATTGTTCCAGACTCCTTGTTCGGTGGATGGACAGATGAGGAAGGTTCCACTAGTTCCTTCTTTGTGGCTGCTGCCACCAACATAGCATCTACAGGCACACCTTTAGTCAAAAACTCTTTCTCTTTGGGGGCTGAAAGAAATTTGTTGGGCCTTCTGGGGACTGGTACCACGGCATCAGGAGTCTCCCACACCTTTCGACTTACTAAATCTAAGAGCTCATCGAAAGATGGAGAAAACCAAGAGGCTAAAGGTTGAGACCCAAAAGTCTTCAGGTACACTGACTATTCATCAGAAGGGGTGACAGTGGGCCAGCCGCCTCTCCGTTTCAGGATCTCTAGGAAATCTACGAAGGAGATATCATCAGAGGATGAACTAGGGGACCCTTCTGACTCCTCAAGGTCATTGTCAGAGGTGATGAACTCATCAGGGGAATCTACATACTTCAATTAATCCAATGACAAGAGAGGTTTTGGTGTGCCTTAATAAAAGGAAAAATCTACTGGCTTTGTCGTTGGATTAATTTTGCTTCTACGTTATGGTTCTGAATCTGCATGCTTCCTCTTGCAAGTTCTCTTCTGAGGAGACTCCTCAGAAGGGTATTCTGGGGAGGTCTCGGAAGACTGGGGGCCACCCAATGGGGGCTGCTGAGGCTGCGGATCTCTGCTGTCAAGACAGAGATGGTACAAAGATAGAGGTCGGTGCTTGAGGGGGAAGAGCATCAGTACCCTTGTGTGGAGCTGAATACCTAGACAGCATGCTCCTCATCACATCGAAGGCAGATCTCTCCAGTTCTGAAGACAACCCCGGTTCTGAGGAAACAGAAGTAGCCCTCAGCTCCAAAGTGATCGGCTCTGAGATAGATGCAGGATCCAAGCTCAACCGAGCTGACGCACTGAGAGGCAGGCTCGAAACCAAGGAAGTTTGGGTCCAAGCGTCCCTGTCGGGGCCAACAGGTGAGCTTCAGCTCCTAGACACCAACGATGGCGCCAAAGGTGTCGGAGCAGAACTCGGTTCTGAGACAGACAAAAGAGGTGCTGGAACCGATGGTCCCATAATAAGTGGCACTGATAGCTCTGGCTCCGAAGGACCAACATGGCTTGGAGGAGGAACAGAAACAGGACATATGGCCTTAGACAGCTCCAGAACCGATTGGGTCAGAGCCGGCAAAAAATTAGCTAGCCCCAATGACTTCAAGAGTGTAAGCACTACATCCTCTTCAGAAAGACTCTTGGAGGATCTGGAAGACAAAGTAGGTGATCTAGAACTCTGCAAAATAGGAGATCTGAAAGTCAGGGAGACCGGTAATAATTCTCTAGACCGGCTCTGAGGTAAGTGTTCAGTAGTCGGCTCCGAAAAACTTGGGACCGATACTGGAGTGTCGATGTCGATAACCTCGACTGGCTCCAAGGACAGTAGAGCCGAAGAGGTAGAAGGTTTATCCACTTTTATAATTTTTTGTGGAGGTCCAGATAAAATAGTCGGAGTGGGAGAATGTCTCTTGGCCGACTTGACTTTCTCTTTTTTTAGAAGAGGGAGACCTGGAATGCGATAATGAAGAGCTGGCTAAATCCTCCTCATAGGAAGGCTTAAGGAGACCTTTCAGGATCAATTTGTCCTTCCTTTCCTAGAGAACCCAAGAACTAAAGGAGTGGCAAAAGGAACATGTCTCCTGAAGATATATGGCTTCGAGGCAGTAAACACAATTATATGTCCATCAGTCAGGGACATTGTTTGAGAACATTTGAGACACTTTTTAAAACCCGAAGGTTTATGATCCTTTGATTCCTTAGACATATTGTCACAAAAACACAATCACAGGAGGGAAAAGCAGAAAGAGAGGACAAGGTCCTCTAACTTAAATGGGCCTAGCCCTGCGAAAAGGCACTGCACACAAGGAAAACACAACAGAGGACTAGGTCTCTAACTTAAATGGGCCTAGCCCTGCTCAAGAACAACACACAAGGACGAGCAAGAAACAGAGGACTAGGTCCTCTAACTTAAATGGGCCTAGCCCTGCTGAGGAAACAATACACTAAAGAAGGAAATAGAGGACTAGGTCCTCTAACTTAAACGGACCTAGCTGTAAATAGAGGAGAAGCTAAGTCAAGAATTTGCAACAGCAATTGCAATAATTCAACAAACACTCTAACTAATAGTTCTAGCTAATAAGAGTTAATAAAGGAGCACTGCACACAGCTATTAGTTTTATACTACTTATTCTAGTCAAAAACACAAGTTTAGAAAAAAGGTCCTAACACAAACATGGACCTACTCCTAAGATACCTAAATATAGCAAAAAACTAGCACACCAAAGAAGGGATACCACTCAGAAGAAAAAGGGGCCTGGGGAAGTGATGTCCAAGAAGTTTTCAACAACAACTTTGCAAAAAGTCAAAAAACACGCTAACTACTTTACTACTATAATAACAACAATTAAGCTATTTGTACTAAGCTACTAATATTTATCAAAAACGATCACTATACACAAGAATAATGAAGAAAACTCCAACTTAGCCACGGCCAAGAAAGAGAGCACTTCTGAACTCGTAGACACGGTACACAAGATCAGGGAATTCTTACTAGTGCACTATGGGATATCTACCTTGCCACTAGCCAACTGAGAGACTTCGAGCTTTGTAATCGGCTGAGTCGGAGCCGGGGATCGGCTCCGAACCCATATGTAAGAATGAAGGCGAGATAGGACTACAGAACATCCATTGTTAACTGGGATACTTCATCAGACATAACAGTTGTTAAGCCTCCAGTTACTACAGATTTTCCATGGAAGCCATCCCATTTAGGGCCAAGAGAAGGGTACTTTTTCAGTTACCTCTGACCAAGGTTCACTTGGACTGATAAAGGAAGCAGTGGTACATGCAAGTGTCACTTGATGATACTCTGGCAGATGTTCTAATAGGAAATAACACTGAGGGCACTGTATTTTGTTGTGTACATATGGTAGCATGAAACTGACATAAATATAATCATACTGTCAGCGGAAAATGACTACTTAATGTACACAAAGCAGAACAGAAGTAACTGATCCCAGAATGTCAAGACGCAGGGCTGTGAGACTCAAACTGTTGTATCCAGCAATCTGAAGAATATTTTTCCTGGAAAATCAAAAATATTTTTGGATGTAGAACAGGCTAAGGATGAAATATAAATTAGACAACAAAGAGTGAGATAAAAGCAAAAGGGGACTCTAACTTTTCATTCTTCTGACAATAACAAAACCCAGACAGAAACTTTGTCAGTTAAACCTCTTCTATTGTTCCAAAGGAAAATGATTGATGGGGAGTGTGGATAAATCACAGGAGATGAATAAAAGAATCAGCAGTACTTTAGATTTGAACTAGAGACTGGTGCAGGGAAATGGAAATGATCAGAAAAAAGACCAGCAACATTTTTTTAACCACTTTATTGAATTATCACTTAAGACATAGGCAATCATACATTTACATAAAAGAAAAAAAAAACATGCTAACATGTTCACAGTTTCAAATACTATACATCACATATATTCTTTTATACACTTATCATCAATCCAACATTACATAAATCAATTTCTGCCTTCCCTTAAACCTTACTTCATCTCCAAGACATTATTCTGTATGTAGCTTTCCCAAAATTTCCAATTTTTAAAATGTAATTTGCTCCTACCATTTTCCAAAACTTCCAGTTCTAGTTCTTTTACAACACTGACTACTTCTAGGATGGTTGGTTTAGATTTTGATTTCCATTTTCCAGCAATTCTGTTTTTTGGCAGCCACCAGAATTCAACTCAGCAAGGCCTTATTACTATGTCTAGGCAATTCCGATTCTGTATCACAGCTCAAAAAAATAATTTCATTAGTTACACTAATTTGTTCATCCCATAATTCTGTTACAGTAGTCTGAAGGCGATTTGTAATGTCTGTCAACTCATTATACTCCCATAAATATGTTCCCAATTATCTCTTTTTTCCCCCACCACATCTCCAACATTCCCAATCTACCGGAGGAAAAATTCTTTGCTTGGGGTATAAAAATACCTATGCAAGCACTTACAAACAAAGATCTGAAATCTTCTACACATTATTGCATATTTGGGAGCCATACATATATCTTTCTGATGTTTCTTTGTGAAACTTACTCTGACTGATTCCTATAGTTATCATGCAATATTTTACATGCCCTACTAATTATCCCTTTTTTAACATGAGTTTTTGTTCTAGATTCTACTAAAAACTCTACCAGTGCTGGTCTTTCAAGTAGAATCCCCTTATTTCTTTCTCTTTGCCTATACTTTGATATCAATCACTGGCAGGGAAGGCAATCTCTAGCTTGTAGTCCAAGTGAATTCTTGGCCTCTTCTCGTTCTATTACCTTTCCCTCTCTAATTATCTGCTCCCAATACCTTGGTTACTTTGACAGATTTCTCCAGTAAATTCCAACCCTCTATTACCTATTCTTTGTACTCCTAATTGCAGCCATCTCTACGGGTAGAATCTCCATTCTCCATCCCTGTGTTGGCTTAGTTCTTAGAATACTTACTGATACTTTATGAATATAATATTCTATATGGTTATTGTTATTCTCCTTAAGGATCTGCATCCAAAATCCCAGGCTCTCCTTCTTTCTTGAGCTTCCCCTTCATTTCATCATAATCCATTTCCACTTTGAATTATTGCTTTTAGCTTGTGCTTTGTATAGAAATCTTAACTGTGTAGCTCTGAAATACCTTTTCAAATCAGATAATCCCAAAACACTTTGTTCTACTAAAAGGGTCAACTTATCCCATTTGACCTTTGCCCTCTTCCCCTCCTAGATGAAATCCTTCAACTCTTTATTAATTGCTACCCACAACATCTCTGCTATACATATCCATAAAACAGAACTTCCAATTTGTCAGTTTTTGTATTATCTTTTGTTTAGTCTCTACCTACATATCCTTAGCTACCATAACAGAATCCTTTCTAATCCATACTTCATTTTATCATGTACCCATAAATATGGGTATTGCTGAACCAATTTGTGAGTACATACAGTGGATTTAAAAAGTTTATACACTCCTTTTAAAATGCTAGTTTTTTTGTGATATATAAAAAATGAGACCACACTCAATCATTTTAAGACTTTTCCCACCTTTAATGTGACATATAACCTGTACAATTCAACTGAAAAACAACAAATCTGTTAGGAGAAAAATATCTTTGGTAGGAGTCTATCAGCATGGCACATCTTGACCTGGCAATATCTGCCCACTCTTCCTTGCAAAAGCACTCCAAATATGTCAGATTGCGAGGGGGATCTCTTCTGCACAGCCCTCTTCAGGCCACTCCACAGATTTTCTACTGAATTTAGGTCTGGGCTCTGGCTGGGTCATTCCAAAACTTTAATTTTCTTCTGGTGAAGCCATTCTTTTGTTGATTTGGATGTATGCCCGGGGTCATTGTGCTGAAAGGTGAAATTCCTCTTCATCTTAAGCTTTCTAGCAGATGCCTCAAGGTTTTGGCCAAAAGTGACTGGTACTTGGAACTGTTCATAATTCCCTCCACCTTAATTAAAGCCCCAGTTCCAGCTGAAGAAAAGCAACCCAAAGCATGATACTGCCACCACCATGCTTCCCAGTGGGGTTAGTGTTCTTCTGGTGATGTGAACTGTTGTTTTTGTTCCAAATGTACCTTTTGGAATTGTGGCCAAAAAGTTCAACCTTGATCTCATCAGACCATAACACATTTTCCCACATGCTTTTGGGAGAATTGATGTATTGTTATTATAGCCAGGCCTGGATGTTTTTCTGTGTAAAAAAAGGGTTTTGTCTTGCAACCCTACCGCATAGCCCAGACATATTGAGAATACAGGAGACTGTTGTCAAATGTAGTACACAACTAGTACTTGCCAGAAATTCCTGCAGCTCCTTCAGTGTTGCTGTAAGTCTCTTGGCAGCCTCCCTGACCAGTTTTTGTCTTGTCTTTTCATCAATTTTGGAGGGACGTCCAGTTCTTTGCAATGCCACTGTTGCCTCATATTTTCTCCACTTTTTGCTGACTGTCTTCACTGTATTCCATGTTATATCCAGTGCTGTGGAAATTTGTTTTTACCCTTCTCCTGACTGATACCTTTCAACAATGATCCCGTTGATGCTTTGTAAGCTCTCTGCGAACCATGGCTTTTGCTGTAGCAGGCAACTGAGTAAATGTCAGGAAAATCCTACTAGGACAGCTGAACTTTATTTGGGGTTAATCAGTCTCTTTAATTGACGGCAGGTGTGTATGCAAGAAGACTGAATGGTATAATTAAATCAAAAGATGCTTCAACAAAGTATTAGTTTAAGGGAGTGCACACTTGTGGAACAATTTATTGTATGTTTTTTATTTTTTTATATTTTTTCCAATAACAGATTTGTTTGTTTTTCATCTGAACTGTACATGTTATAGGTCACATTAAAGGTGGGAAAAGTTTTGAAATGCTTTATTGTGGTCTCATTTTTTTATATCACAAAAACCTGGCATTTTAACAGGAGTATGTAAACTTTTTATATCCACTGTAGTTTACAGCAATTGCTTCTGTTTTATCTTCATTAATTTTGCAACCTGAAAAGATTTGAAAACGGTCTCAGAATGTTCCACAACACTGAGATGTCCTTTTAGCAGGTATAAAATATATCATCTGCAAATAAAGCCAACTTTTCTTGACTACTGTACCAATTATATCCTTGAATTTCTGAGTCCCTTATTTTCCTTGCTAGTGGTTCTAAACATAAAGCAAATAACAAAGGGGAAAGAGGACATCTCTTCCTGGTTCCACTGCTCAAACAAAACTTATCAGAGAGGAGCCCCCACATTAATTCCCTCATATATCTTCTTAATCAGCCTTATAATTGTATTAGGGAATGCAAATGCTTCCATTGGCCAGCTCATAAAATCCCAGCTTACTCTGCATCAAAACCCTAACAACAGTGGTACTTTCTTACATTCTGCTTCCCTCTGGGTCATCATTGTTCTATTAATGTTGTCAAACGTTTGCCTCCCCTAAACAAAACCACACTGATCCATATCTATCAATTTTGGAATCACCTTTGACATTCTTTTAGCCATTATAGAGATAAACACTTTAGAATCAAAAATGGGCCTATATGAAGCTGGATTTCATGGGTCTTTACCGTCTTTAGGTATTACAGCCACCACCACTTTCCTCTAGGATGTTGGTGCTTCTCCTCTTTTTAAAAGTCAGTTAAATAATACCTTCCAGATCTTTATCACTTCCTTCTCTCCTAGCTTCCAACCTTCCACAGGAATACCATCCATTTCTGGGGCCTTTCCTGTAGATTGGTTATACATCACCATTTTTATGTCATCTCCTCCTATCCTAACCGTTAGCAATTGAGCCTCATCTTCCTCCAACCCTGGCATATTTAATTCTTCCATAACCATTTCCATTTGTACTTCTTGATTCCCACATTTCTCTGCATTATACAGATTTTAATAACATTTCTGAAATATTTCTACTACCACTACAGGCTCTCTGGTTATTTTTCTTGTTATAAGCTTGGCAACAACCCTTTCTGCTTCCTGTTGCCTTAGCCATTGTCCTAAAAAACAGTTGCTTAACAGCAGTCTTTCTAAACTCATGCTTATTATGGAGGTATTCCCTTATTTTTATTTAGCACTCTGCAATTGTGCCTTTCCTTGTTCTGTGAGATTCCCCTGTTCTGGAATTCTTGGCCTCTACTACTTTCTGTCCTGCTTTTACCTACTTTCCACTGCAGCCTACAATCCAATTATTCTCCCCTGTAAGAATTTTTCTTCCAGGTAATCACTGATACAGCTATTTCTTTCATACATGCTTTTAGCCCACCCTTTACGTATATAATATCATACTACAATTATTCTTTCTTTAAACACATCCTCCAGTATATTTTTACACTTCCTGTGTTATCCATCTTTGCACATTCTAACTGAAAATCTTACTAGATAAGTTATCTACTCTTCAGTATCAAATTTCTCTGTTATCAACTACTTCATGTTTCAATAGCTCAATGTGTACTGAAGGTGCTCTGCATTATGTGATACTATATAATTCACAGTACTGTGTATATTATCTTATATTATAGTTTTTCTCTTATGCAGTCTATTTGTTCTTAGTTGTGGAGCTTTTCTTCCTGGGCCTCCACTGACAATGGGAGAAAATCCAGTTATAATTTCCCAGTAAACAAAGAGAAATAAATAAATAATAAAGGTACATTGGCAAACAGTTCAGTGAAAAATAATGAACACTGAAACTGTCAGAGGAGAATAAACTATATAAGTAGTTGCTTTTCCAGCAGCCTTAACAATTTAATGCATTTAATATAATAGTGCACAAATTAGCATATTAATTTAAAGGTAGCCAGTGTGCTTTTTCTAAGTCGTGAAAGTTAATATTAACTAAAAGCATACACACAGACAGGGGATTAGAGGTAATAAAGGAACAGTAATCAGTGTAAGTGGGAGAACAGATTGTAATTTTTTGTTCTTTAGCACGGGTAACCTTAATTTTGGAATATGTAATGCTTGTGGGTGCAGCCATCCATTTGGGGGAACTGCTCCTATCTGGAAGAGTAGATTTTTCATGAAAATGTATAAATGTAAATAGTCTTGTATGTTTTTGTAAGTTAAACTAGTATGGGAGTTCTGAAAATCTTTTTTTTTTTAATGCTTTCACTGAAGCTGAAAAATATGATAACAAAGAAGGAATTCTGGATGGACATACAGGAAAATATCAGGGTCAAAGAAAAAGGGATGTAATAATAATGATTGCTAGAGAGAGTCCATTAGTGACAGAAGAGGGAAAAAAGACAATAATGACAGACTTGTGGTGAATGGGGTTATTGGCAAGGGATGAGAATTATGCTGTTATGTATTTATATTCAACTTACAACTGCTATTATGGAGTTTAAGAAAATTTGTGGAGAAATCAGCTTTCAGCAGGGAATATTATTTATAGGTGAGGATTAGTACTTGATTTGCAAAAGAGAGGATGTATCAGGGGGATATAGAAGGAAAATATAATAAAAGAGGGTAGATTTCTGAAGTGATATATAAAAATATTTTGTATAGAAGAATTAAATTCAGTAGCAGGGACTCAGAATGTATATATTATTGTCAAAGGTACAATAACTGGCCAAGACTGGATAGAAATTATATCTCATAGGAGCATGTCCATTTAGTTGAAAGCTTTGACATACATCCAATATTTCAGATCAAGCATCAATGAAAACTAAGATGAAGATGCAGGGAAATGAAGTAAAAATGAGACACTGGAGCCTTCCCACCTACCTGTTAAAAAGACAGGAATTTAATGAATGGGTAGTGAAAATTGTTTGAGAGTTATTAAGGAAGATAGACATTTCTATAAAAAATGATAGTGGGATAAAATGAAAAAGAAGTTATGTAATCACCATAACGTTTCATGTAAGTTGTTCATCTCGCCTTCATTCTCACTGATGGGTTCAGAGCCGATCTTTGGCTCTGATTCTGCCAAATACAAAAGCTCGAGGTCTTCAAGCAGCTCGTGGCCTCCCTATCCCATGATGCAGTGGTGCTTCCCTCAGATCTTGGTTGCAGCCAACTATACTAATAGGTAACTACCCTGGTAAGAAAAATAAGAATACGGTAGATAAGGACAAAATATCACCAAGATTTGTCTCAAATTCCCAGTCGTCAAGAAATTCATGGTAGGGGGGTTGGTGGGTGGGACATAAGAATGGAGGCGAGATGAACAACTCACATGAAACGTTGTGGTGAGTACATAACTTCTTTATGTGAAGTTGTTCTATCTCGCCTTCATTCTCACTGATGGGTTAGCATCCCAAGCACCATCTTTCTTGGGTGGCTCAGGGAAGTATATGCCTTAGGACCATGGAACCAAAGGAGGCCATGTTTCTGGAGGTCCTATCCAATTTGTAAGGAGTGATAAAGATATGAGGTGTAGACCATGTGGCTGCTGCACAAATGGAATCTATAAGCAGCTTAGCCAGAAAAGCTGAGATGTGGAAACAGCTCTAGTTGAGTGGGCCTTTTAGGTAGCTTGGGATCTAATAGGTGGTCTCAAATGGCTAGTACCTTTAAGGAAGGTTTTAGAAAGTCTATGGGATATGATAGAAGCCCCCTGATCACCAATATAAAAATTAGAAATTGCTGCCATTTGAACCCTAATGGTTGCTGCAGCCGCCCCTTCATTAAAAAGCTTGGTTAGAAACTCTAAGATGGATGAAATCGAAGCCAAATATGGGTCAACATTGTTTTGGGACACCCATATGGAAAATCTTTTCCATTTACTAAGGTATAACTTCCTGGTAGATGATTTATGAAAGGATGTTAGGATGTTCTGAGTCACAGGTGAGAGATTGTAGAATCTGGCTATTCTTGGAATTGGAGCAGCCAAACTGTCAATCTGTGGGTATGAAGTGCTGGATGAAGAGCCGCTGATGAATGCATCAGAAGATATGGAACTGGGTCCAGGATCAATGATTCTTCCAGTAGATGAGGCAAAAGAGAGGGGGAACCAATCTGATGAGACCAATAAGGGGCTATTAGAATGACGGTCCTTCCCAGAGTCCTGGCTTTCTGTATGAATTTGGGTATCAGAGGAAATGCAGGAAAGGCATAAAGGAGACCCGGAGGCCAATTGTGTACGAGTGCATCCCTTGGGGTATCCCCCAGATTGGGGATTAGGGCAAAGTAGTTGCTGCATTTGGTGTTGGTGGGAGTTGCAAACATGTCGCAGCAAGCCTGGCTCCATCTGCAGAATATTCTTTCCGCTACTTCTTCTTTCAGGGACCACTCGTGAGGCAATAAAATTGCTCTGCTCAATTTGTCTGCTATGACATTGGATGTCCCTGGGATGTGCGTTGCTATCAGAAAGCGTTGGGTAGATGTTGCCCACTGCCATACTCTCAGGGCCTCTCGGCATAGGGGGTAGGATCTGGTTCTTCCTTATTTATTTATGTACCAGACCACTGACATGTCCATCTGTATTGCAATAGTCCCTAGAGGAAGAAAGTGTTAAAAGGACTGCAACGCTAGTAGTACCGCTCTCATCTCTAGGACATTGATATGCAGATAAGCCTTGTGTTTCTTCCATGTGCCTTGCACTGCCCTTCCCTGAAAATGCCGCCTCCCCACCCCACCCTATCAGGGAGGCATCCATGGTCACAGTGGCAACAGGAGTGGGTAGAATAAAGGGACGTCCTATTGTTACTTGAGGACAAGGCAGCCACCAGTGAAGATCCTTCTTGCATGAATTTGTTATTATAATCGGGTGAGACATTGGAAGCTCTTGAAAGGACCACTGTGTGAACAGGAGCCATTGCAGTATCTGCATATGCATTCAATCTAAAGGAATGGCAATGATCACTGCCAACATTGTCCTTAATATCTTGAGCACTGTTGAAGCTGGGGCTTTTTGTTTTGAGATGAGGTTCAGGACTTGTTGTCAAAGGATCCCAATTCTTTCCATAGGAAGCTTTACGGTCATAGAGACAGTGTCGAGATCTGCTCCTATGAAAACGGTATGTTTGGATGGAGATAAGGCAGATTTTTCTGAGTTTATGGTAATACCCAATTGACTGCAATGATTTAAGGTTGCATCCCTTGCTTGTATGAGTCCATGCTTGCTGGTAGTGGTGGTGAGGAGCCAGTCGTCTAAGTATGGAAACATCTGGAATCCTAAACATCTCAGATGAGCCGTGACTACTGCCATGCATTTGGTGAACACTCTGGGGGCTGAAGTGAGGCCAAAGGGCACTGCTCGAAAGTAAAAATGACTGGCTCCCAGCCGAAAGAGCAGATGACCTCTGGATGGTCTGGCCATTTTTATGTGGTAGTATGCATCCTGGAGATCTATTGATCACATCCAGTTGTCTTTCCCTACAAAGGGAAGTATAGACTATAGCATGACCATCCAGAACTTTATTTTTTTTACAGATTTGTTCAATCTGCTGAGATCCAAAATGGGTCTCCAGTCCCCTGTTTTCTATGGAACTAAAAAGAACCTTGAGTAAGTTCTGCATCCCCTCTGGCTGCTGGGACTGGTTGAATGACCCTTTTTTCTAGCAACCTTGCAATTTCTATGGTTACTTGTTCCCTGTGACTGGCTGGAACATCGGATTTTTGTCATAAGGGGTGGAGGGGTGGGAAAGGGAATGGAGTATCCTCCGGATATTATGCTTTGTACCCAATGGTCTTTTGTGATTTTTAGCCATGTGTCTGGGTACAAAGATAAGCACCCCCTGACTGCCTCCAGAGATGGACAGATGGGCCTCCTTTCAGGAGCGCTGACAGGGCTTTCCAAAGAATTGATCCTTGTCGCCCTGATTTTGCGGGACCCCTCTGCCGCGTGGACAGCAGTTTCCATTATTACCCCCTCCTCTGCTTCTAGAAGAGGTTTCACCATGTGTGTCAAAGAAAGCTCCTTGGGATTTACAGAACCACATTTTCCCACTTTTCTGACCTTTAGGATAAGGTCTGGTAGGGGTGGAAAAACAAACTCCTACAGCAGACAGAGTCTTTCCATTTGGCTCCCACCTGGTAAGCGTTTCCTTCACTTTCGGTCCAAAAAGGGATGAACCATCAAAGGGGGTGTTAACACAGGATGATTTAAAGGGCTCCGCAAAGGAACATAAGCGCATCCAGGAGTATCTCCTAAGAGCAATTCCTGTACCTGCTGCCCTACTTATTCCATCAGCTGCATATGAAATCAGACGCATGGAAGAGTTTATGAGGGAATTTAGGGTAGCAAACTGAGAGGTTACCCTGTCTGAGACCCCCGCAGCTACTGCACCCTGTAGAGTATCTCCCAACTCTTTAAGGAGATCTCTGTGTAGTCTAGTAAAATGTGTAAGATAGTTCAGGGATTGAAGAGCAAAGGCCACTGAACTAAACATGTGCTTTCCATATCTGTTCATGATCCTAGAATCCCTATTAGGACAGATGTAGAGGTCTCTGACAACTCCTTTTTGGTGGCTGCCGCCACCACCACAGCATCAATGGGTACTCCTTTGGTAAGGAAACTTTGTCCTGGCGTGACGTTATGAATTTGTTAGGCCTCTGAGGGACAGGTTCCATGGTATTCAGGGACTCCCATGTCTTTCGAGAAAGAAGGTCTATCAGCTCATCAAAAGGCGGAGTTACCCAAGAGGTATAGGGTTGAGAAATATTGAGGAAATAGAGAAATATAAAGAAATTTCACTTATACTGACCAGAGCTGTAGAAGAACTCCCAATCTGTTTTAGCGGCAAATGAAATCTGAGGGAAGCACCGCTGCATCATGGGAAAGGGAGTAGGCCACGAGCTGCTTGAAGACCTCGAGCTATTGTATTTTGTATTCCTCTCCGAACCCATCAGTGAGAATGAAGGTGAGATAGAACTACTTCACATAGATAGTTTTAAAACAGGGTAGAATTATTTAGAGGGGTTGACAAAGACTAAAAGTATTACAGAATAAGGGGAATATCAGAACAAGAAGAGCTACTGCAGAGAACTAAAGGGAAAATAAAGGAGGCTTTGTTTAGTATGCATGATATTAAAAAGACTGCTGTTATGCAAGTATTTCCAATAACTCTACAGCACAAAAGCTTTTAACACAATGACTTAAACAACAGAAACTAGAAAGGGTGTCACTAAATTTAGGGAGCTGATGACCATAAAAATAACACTGATTCAAATTAGGCAGACTTTACAGAAACAAAAAAGACGTTATGTATTCACCATAACGTTCCATGTTTGTTGTCCATAATCTTGGCTTCATTCTTGACGGTTGGGTTTGGGACCGAGTATCGATTCTGACTCGGCCTAATACTAAAGCTTGACAGCTCCCACTGGCTCGAGGCTATACCCTATCCCATGATGCCTGGCAAGAGTTCCCCAAATCTTGTTTGCAAATATTAAAGAGTATAATTATTAAAACATAAGGTAGTCATACTATTCCTTAGCCCATGCGTCATGAAGCGAGAAGGGAATCAGACAACTCGTGATCAATTCCAGAAAAGTTTCCTCTCGATCCTCCAGGTAAGGGGAAGGAGGGTGGAATGCAAGAAAGAAGGCGAGATTATGAACAACAAACATGGAACGTTATGGTGAGTACATAACTTCTTTATGTTAAGTTGTACCATCTCGCCTTCATTCTTGATGGTTGGGACAGCGTCCCTAGCACCATCTTTCTCGGGTAGCTCAAGGGAATAAACTCTTCAGAACAGTGGACCCAAAGGAAGCCCTGTTCTGGGAGGCCACGTCTACTTTGTAATGAGTGATAAAGCTATGAGGATTAACCCATGTGGCTGCAGCACAGATTGAATCCATCAGAAGTCTAGCCTGAAAGGCGGTGGAGGTCAACATAATTCTAGTTGAATGGCCTCGAATTCTCCCTGGTAGTTGCTTTTGCTGAGAGGTATATACATAGAAATTGTATCTGTAAGCCATTTAGATAAAGTGACTCTTGAAACTGGAGCTCTTTTCTTGTTATCTGAGAAGGAAACAACTGATCGGATTTTCTAAACTCCTTTGTCCTATGTAAATAGAAACATAATTGTCTATGGACATCCAGTTGGTGGAGCTTATACTCTGCCTTGTTGCTATAGTTGGGAAAAAAAGACAGATAAATCAGTAGACTGATTTAAGCTGGACTCAGAGCATACTTTGGGCAGAAAAAAAGGATTTGTTCTCAGAGCGACTCTGTCTTTGTGAAAAAACAAACAAGGAGGATGAATAGACAGGGCTTGAAGTTCTGAAACCCTCCTGGCAGAGGTAATGTCTGTTAAGAAAATTGTCTTCCATGTTAGATATTTTAGTGGGCAAGATGAAGCTAGTTCAAACGGAGGAAGAATTAACTTAGCAAGTACCAAATTTAGATCCCAAGGTGGTGGCGGCTCTCTTATTAGGGGTCTTAATAGGAATGTATCCCTCAGAAAAGCTCTGCATAATCTGTGAGGCATAACATTGGATCACTTGTCTCCTATGTGGAAGTTTGAAATGGCAGCAAGTTGTACTCGTACAGTGGCTGCAGCTGCATCTTGATTGAAAATTTCTGCTAAAAATTCAAGAATTGAAGAAATAGGGGCTGTAAAGGGATCTAGATGATTTTTAGCAGCCCAGCAAGAAAACCTTTTCCATTTGCTAGTGTACAGTTTTCTAGTTGTGATCTTGTGTGACAAAACCAGAATGTGTCGCACCGCAGGGGGAATGTTTGGAAGCCTGGCTAAGACAGGAAGTGGAGTAACCAAGCTGTGAGCTTGAGAGTCTGAACAGAGGGGTGGAGCATCCCTGACTGATGAGTCAGAAGGTTTGGAACTGGGCCCAGGATCCAAGGCTCCTCCTGAAGATGGGGTCAAAGGAAAAGGAGCAGATTTTTCAAGGCCAGTATGGAGCGATGAGAATTAGTTTGCGATTCAATGACTTTGCTTTCTGAAGAACTTTGTGTATCAATGGAAATGGGGGAAAGGCATAAAGTAATCCCAGGAACCAATTGTGAAGAAGTGCATCCCTTGGTGACTCCCCCAGAGGGGGGATTAGGGCAAGGTAGCTGCTGCATTTGGCTTTCATGGAAGTGGCAAAGAGGTCGCAGCAAGGATGGCCCCACTTGTGAAAAATTCGGTTTGCAACTTCTTGTTTGATGGACCACTCATGAGGCATAAGAATTGCCCGGCTTAACTTGTCTGCTAACATGTTGGATTTCCCCGGAATGTGCATTGCAGTCAGAAAACATTGAGAAGAAATTGCCCATTGCCACACTCTCTGAGCATCTCGACACAGAGGGTAGGATCTGGTTCCACCTTGTTGTTGATGTACCACATCACAGACATATTGTCCATCTATATTACAATCATACCTGTTGGAAGAGAGCTCTGCCAGAAGCACCACCCTCATCTCTAAGACATTGATGTGCAAGTGGTATTCGTGTTCCTGCCAAATCCCGTGGACAGTCTGTCTCAGATAATGTCCCCACCCTATCTGGGAAGCATCCATGGTCACTTTAGCTACTGGACATGGGAGAACAAATGGTCTGCCTATCGTCACCTGCGTGGACTGAAGCCACCAACGTAGGTCCTTCTTGCAGGTATCCATAATGAGGATCTTGTATGACATGGGTAACTCCTGCATGGATCACTGAGCAAAGAGAAGCCACTGTAATACTCTCATGTGTAAATGTGCCAGTGAGACTAATGTTATCGTAGCTGCCATTGACCCCAGAACCTTGAGAACAAACTTTGCCTGCACCTTCCTTCTCAAGAGCAAGATTGATACCTGATAGCACAGTGTTTGCAACCTTTCTTGAGGCGTTCTTGCAGCCATGTCTTTTGTGTTTAAATCTGCTTCTATGAATGAAATATGCTGTGAAGGCAACAAGGCAAATTTTTCGTAATTTATAGTAATGCTCAGCTCTGAGCATAGATGCATAGTGGTGTCCCTTGCCTGGGTCAGTAGATGCTGGTTGGTGGCGGTGAGGAGTCAGTCATCTAAGTACAGAAACACCCAGAATCCTAGAAATCTCAGGTGAGCTGTGAATACTGCCATGCCTTTGGTAAACACTCTGGAGGCTGCAGTGAGTCCACAGGGCAGAGCTCTGAATTGGTAATGACTGGCTCCCAGCTGGAAGCGTAGGTATCTCCTGGATCACCTGTCCATCTTTATATGGTAGTACACATCCTGGAGATCGATGGAGCACATCCAATTGTCCTTTCCCATAAAAGGGAGTATGGACTGCAGTGTCACCATCCGGAACTTTGTTTTCTTGACAGACTTGTTCAGTCTGCTGAGATCCACAGTGGGCCTCCAGTTCCATCTTCTTTGAAACTAAAAAGAACCTTGAGTAATTTCCAGATCTGATTTAGTCTGCAGGGACATTTTGGATGACTCTTTTTTCTAGCAACCTTTGAATTTCTAGTGTTGCTTAATCCCTTTGACAGGGTGGAATGTCTGGGACTGATCTTGCTGGTCGGGGTGGAGTAGAAAAGGGTATGATGTATCCCCTGGATATAATCAACTGTACCCTCTTGTCTTGGGTGATACTTAGCCAGGCTGTTGGGTACAGTGATAGTCTGCCCCCGACTGCCTCCAGAGGTGGGCAGGCAGGCCTCCTTTTAAGAGCACTAGAAGGGGCTACCAGAGAAAGTATCTCTGCCACCCTGATTCTGCGGACCCCCTCTACCTCAAGGACGGTGTCTTCCATTGTCATTTCCCCCTCTGCCCCTGGGGGAAAATTCACCATGTGCATCCGGCAAAGCTCTTTGGGATTTCTGGAACCACATTTTCTACCCTTCTGGTCTCCGGGGTAAGGCCTGGTAGGGATGGAGAAACGTACTCCCATGGCAGGCAAGAGTTTTATCTTCTTGTCCGCACTTTGTCAGAGTCTCTTTAACCTTTGTCCCAAACAAAGATGAGCCATCAAAAGGGGCATTTATAAAGGAAGACTTAAAGGGTTCAGCAAACTCACAAAGGCACATCCAGGAGTGTCTTCTGAGAGATATTCCTGTATCTGCTGCCCTACTTGCTCCATCTGCTGCATACGATATGAGACGCATGGAGGAGTTTACTACAGAGTTCAAAGTCACAAGCTTTGAATTTACCTTGTCTGGCACTCCCTCAGCTGAAGCACCTTAGATGGAATCTCCTAGCTCTTTCAGGAGATCCCTCTAAAGTCAGGTGAAATGGGATAAATAGTTCAGCGACCTGAGTGTAAAGGCCGCTTAGGAAAACATGCACTTCCTGTACCTGTCCATCATTTGAGATTCCATATTCAGCGGATGAACAGATGAAGAAGTCTCCGCTAATTCCTTTTTGGTGGCCGCCACCCCCAACATAGCATCTACTGGGACACCTTTGGTTAAAAACTCCTTATCATCAGGGGCTGTAATAAATTTGCTGGGCCTCCTTGGAACAGGTTCCACAGATTCTGGAGAGTCCCACACCTTTCGACTGACTACACCCAGGAGTTTGTCAAAAGGTGGAGACACCCAAGAGGTGGAGGGTCGAGATCCGAATTCCTCCAGGTATATGGTCTCATCTTCAGAAGGAGAAAGGGTCTTCCAACCCCCTCTCTGTTTCAGGATCTCTAGGATGTCTAAAAAGGAGACATCCTCAGAGGGTGATCGTGGGGACCCTTCTGAATCCTCTAACTCCGTATCTGACATCACAGACTCAGGGGAGTCCAAATACTTCCTCTTACAAGTCCTCTTCCGAGGAACCTCCTCCGAGGGGTATTCTGGGGAGGTTTCAGAAGGGGGGGGATCACCCACTGGGGCATCCAGGGGCCATTGGTTCTCTACACTTGGGCTGTAGGAATGATACTGAGGATGACACCAGTCCTTTAGGGGAAAGAGTAGTTGAAACTGAGGATGGAGCAATCTGAGGAGATAGCATATGTCTCATCACCTCAAAGGCACCATGGTCCTGGCCCGAGAGAGCCTCCGGCTTTGAGGAACCCAGAGATACCTCCCGTGCCAAGAAGGATGGCTCCAAGGCTGATGTGGGATCCAAACTCACCTGCGCCGAGGCCCCAACAGGAAGAATCAGATCCGACAAGGGTCCAACCCAATTCTCCTCCCCAGACCCGATGAGGGAGTGTCAGCACCCAGACCCCCCAATGGAAGACAGCATCGACGAGGTCAGAGTAGAAATCAGGGCCAATATACCAGTAGTGGTTTTCAGACCCGACAGTTCCACCGCACGGACTTCTAAGCACTCCAGCTCCAAGCTCATCTGAGTCAGAGGAGGAACAGAAGCCAAGGTAGGTACAGAAGTCGGCTTCACTTCCACCTGGGCTGGGCTTGTGACAATTTTGGCTAAGGTCAGTTTACGCAGCAACCTCGTGACCACCCGCTCCACATCATCATCCGAGAAGCTCCTTAATGATCGAGAGGAAATAGTGGACGATTTATAGCTACCAGCCACCGATTGCAACAGGGGTGACTGGGGCACTGAGTAGACCGGTTCCAAAGTCGGGGACCTTCTTCTTTTGTGGCTTCGAGTTGACTCTTATAGAACTGGTGGAGCCGATGGAAGCTGTCATCTTTTCGGGCTCGATAGCTTTTGGGTCCGAAAATGCATTCTTAGACTTCTTATCCAGCTCAGACACCAGAGCCGAGGAAGATTTTTTTGAAGACTTTTCAAAGCAGGGAGACTGAGATGATTTGATGGCTGATTCCCTTCTACCACCACATCAAAAGGACCTTTAAGCAGACCTCTCACAACTGAATCCATGGCAGATTGAGCAGGAGTCCTGCAGATGAACGGCACCTAAACAGTACATACAGCTAGTGTGCCCGTCAGTCAGAGACATCTTCTGTGTGCACGACTCACACTTCTTAAAGCCAGATTGTTTGGCTTCTTTAGCTTTTTCACCAGAATTTTTAGATATTTTTTTATCAGTAGTAAAGTGCAAAAACTGTCACCCCACTAACGCAACTACAAACACAGCAAAAGAAACTTAACTCTATTTTTTTTAAGAACAGCTAAAGAAGAAAGTCTCTAACCTAAACAACGATTTCCTCTAGCCAAAGGAGACGTCTCTAACTAAAATGATAACCCCCAGAGAAAAGGGGGTTGCAAAAAACGGGAAGGGAAGCCTTCTAAGTTAAACGGGCTAACAGAACAAGGACAAAAAATGAACCCTCTAATTTAAATGGGTTCACTGAGGATAAAATTAAAGTTTAACAAGATAGGGATAGAAATACAGGCCTACGAAGGAAATGACGGCCCACACAAAAAGAAAAACCACAAACAGCGGTAACACAGAGTATATCTATTAATAAAACCAAGGCAAACACTCCACCAGGCAGCAATGACACCAAGATAATCCAATTGATCTTTAATTTAGCGCTTTCGTCAGGTATATGACTTCTTCAGAATACAGCATAATAAACCATCCTAGTTTAAATAGTACCCCCTGACCAATCACTGCAACAGACATTACATCATTTCCTCACCCTTTAGTGCCATTAATAATAATACATACTAAAATTACATTGATATATGTATGTATCCATATCGAACAGTATGAAAATGCATAAAATAAAAACAAGAAATCTAAAATTGTTATTGTTAAAACATTATTATAAATATTAGTAAATACTGATAAACCATCCATAAAATTTATAAAATTTATACATAGTTCATAACATGAACTTAGATTTAAGTCTCAACAAAGGGCACAAGGAAATCTTGTCATTTAGTCCTGGGGCTTGGTAAGTGTTTAGTTTTATTTGCCACTTCAGTTCCGGAAACTCCAAAAAATCGTCTACTGGTCCCTCCCCGTGGCCCCAAATCAACCTGTTCCACAACAAAAAACCTAAACCCATGTTGAGGGTGACTACTAATATGTTTATATAGGGCATTTTTTCATTTTTATGTTTAATATCATAAAGGTGTTGGTGAATTCTTAATCTAAGTGCATTTTCTGTTTTTCCCACGTAGTAACACCCACACGAGTCACATGTTGCCACATATACGACCCTTTTAGTATAACAATAATGTTTTTTCGCAGTTTTTATACTCCCAAACTTTTTGATCCTGATGCTCACAGCTTCCATCATATAAGGGCATTGGGGGCATCTTCCATACCTAAACCTGCCCCCTTGCTGCTCAAAATTATTGTTTTTCCTTTCTAATATTTCTTTTAATGAAGTGTCTTTCTTATAAACCACAATAGGTTTATTCCCTATTTTTTCTTCCACATCAAGATCCGTGTGGAATATTCTCCAGTGTTTATTAATAATGTTCTTGATATCATAAAAATTAGAGGTAAAAGTCAGTGTTAATACACGTCCAAAACTATGAGGCCTAATTTCCCCATCACCCCTTCCATCCATATTTTCTTTAGCTAAAAGAGGGAAAAAATGCCGATTTGTCCTTTTATTTTTGACCTCAACAACAATATCATTAACAAGCACCTCAGGGTACCCTCTCTTTACTAACATGTCTTTCATAGTGTCATATTTTCTTTTAAAATAATCAGGTTCAGACACCATCCTGGCCAATCTTACATATTGACCTTTTACCAGTGCCTTCTTTTGATGTAATAGGTGCCAGCTCGTGAAATGCAATAAAGAATTTGAATATGTTGGTTTCCTAAACAATCAGGAGGTGAAACGTTTTCTTTCATAATCTTTCACAATAGTGACTTCCAAATAGTTCACAAATTACAATTCTTTATTAATGGTGAATCTCAAGAAAGTAGTTGTTTCATTAATAAAAGTGAAAAACCTGTTCAGGTAGTTTTCACTACCTTTCCAGAACAGGACAATATCATCCAGGTACCGCCCATACAGTACTCATGAAGTCCTGAATTCAGAGTTGAATACCTACAAGTTCTCCCATTGTGCCAATACAATATTAACAAAAATTGGAGCACAGCAGGCAAACAGGACATGTTTGATGACAACCTGATTCTTGTCACCATAGACATTTGTGACTTATTTTCAGTGATACCACAGCAAATAGGGCTTGAGTGATTTTATTACTTTTTATGTAGTAACAGTACACTAGACCACAACACAATATTGACAATTTGGGCTTGTATGGAAATTGTACTTGAGAACAATTTCATTACCTTTGAGGGTCACCTTTTCAAACAAAGGCAAGGTATTGCAATGGGTGCTTGCTGTGCTCCAATTTTTGCTAATAATGTATTGGCACAATGGGAGGACTTGTATGTATTCAATTCTGAAATCAGGACTTCATGGGTACTGTATGGGCGGTACCTGGATGATATTGTCCTGTTCTGGAAAGGGAGTGAAAATGACCTGAACAGGTTTTTCACTTTTATTAATGAAACAACTACTTTCTTTAGATTCACCATTAATAAAGAATTGGATTTTGTGAACTATTTGGATGTCACCATTGTGAAAGATTATGAAAGAAAATGTTTCACCTCCCGATTGTTTAGGAAATCAACATATTCAAATTCTTTATTGCATTTCATGAGCTGGTACCCATTACACCAAAAGAAGGCACTGGTAAAAGGTCAATATGTAAGATTGGCCCGGATGGTGTCTGAACCTGATGATTTTAAAAGGGAATGTGACACTACGAAAGACACGTTAGTAAAGAGAGGGTACTCTGAGGTGTTTGTTAATGATATTGTTGTTGAAGTCAAACATAAAAGGACAAGTGGGCATTTTTTCCCTCTTTTAGCTAAAGAAAATATGGATGGAAGGGGTGATGGGGAAATTAGGCCTCATAGTTTTGGACGTGTATTAACACTGACTTTTACCTCTAATTTTTATGATATCAAGAACATTATTAATAAATATTGGAGAATATTCCACATGGATCTTGATGTGCAAGAAAAAATAGGGAATAAACCTATTGTGGTTTATAAGAAAGACACCTCATTAAAAGAAATATTAGAAAGGGAAAACAATAATTTTGAGCAGCAAGGGGGTAGTTTTAGGTGTGGAAGATGCCCCCAATGCCCTTATATGATGGAAGCTGTGAGCATCAGGATCAAAAAGTTTGGAAGTATAAAAACTGTGAAAAAACATTATTGTTATAGTAAAGGGGTCATATATGTGGCAACATGTGACTCATGTGAGTGTTACTATGTGGGAAAGACAAAAAATGCACTTAGAGTAAGAATTTACCAACACCTTTATGATATTAAACATAAAAATGAAAAAAAATGCCCTATATAAACATATTAGCAGTCACCCTCAACATGGGTTTAGGTTTTTTTGTTGTGCAACAGGTTGGTTTGGGGCCACGGGGGGGGCACCAGTAGACGATTTTTTTGGAGTTTCTGGAACTGAAGTGGCAAATAAAACTAAACACTTACCAAGCTCCAGGGCAAAATGGCAAGATTTCCTTGGGCCCTTTGTTGAGACTTAAATCTATGTTCATGTTATGAACTATGTATACATTTTATAAATTTTATAGATAGTTTATCAATATTCATTAATATTCGTAATATTGTTTTAACAATAACAATTTTAGATTTCTTGTTTTTATTTTATGCATTTTCATACTGTTTGACATGGATACATACATATATCAATGTAATTTTAATATATATTATTATTAATGGCACTAAACGGTGAGGAAATTATGTCATGTCTGTTGCATTGATTGGTCAGAGGGTACTATTTAAACTGGGATGTTTTAATATGCTATATTCTGAAGAAGTCATATACTTGACAAAAGGGCTAAATTAAAGATCAATTGGATTATCTTGGTGTCATTGCTGCTTGGTGGAGTGTTTGCCTTGGTTTTATCAGTTTATTTGCATATAATTTTTAGTATGTCTAACATGGATGAAGGTGAACATTTAGCTGGCACTGATGGCTCGGATTTGCAGGCCATTCTTAGGTCTGTTTCTGCACTGATGCAGACAGTTGCTGATCTCTCTAACAAAGTAGACAGATTAATGAACGGCCACAACACTGGCAACTTAATTCAAGGAATTATTGGGAACTCGCAACAGTCTGTTTTATCTTTATTAACCCCTGGCCAAAGGACTGGTCGTCATGACGATGTTGGAGAGGGTTGTTCTTCACGCAATAGATTTTAAACACTTCCGGTTTCATCAAGCTTGCGTGATGTGCGTAACAATGCTAACCTGAACTTCTCAGTGGAGGAATGGCTAAAAACGGATTTTGTGCACGATCAAGTGAGGAGTAATAATCCTAGCAACCAGGGTACTTTAGACCAACAACTCTTTGCTTTTAAGGACTTACTCTTTAAATATAAAAGGCTCCAACTAGAGAATGAATACCTTTTGGAATGTGTCAAATGAGAACAAATACCAAAGGGATTACGGCTTTGGAAATACCCTACTGGCTTAGCGAAGGACTCGCCTCTTCATAAAGAACTTCTGCGGTTCTTTAACAGACAAGGCTGTGAGTTATTACAAATACTTATCACAGAGAATAATAGAAAAATGGCCCTGCTGTTAACAGACATTAATGTATTGGACTCTAGCATAAAAAAATGACTTATTGTTTGATGCAAAGAGGTATGAGTTTCGAGCTGTGTTCACTAATGTAAATACTGAATTGGCTGAATTAAAAAATAGGAAAGAAAAGAAGTTATTGAGGGACAAGACTGATTATGAGGGGGCAAGGCTTATCCTGATCCACCGTGGGGGCAGCAAAGCCAAACTGGGAAATACAGGAATGTACCAACAGAAGGTTATGATACTGAAGTATTTGAGCAAAACAACACTAATACTGGATCCCCTTTAGGCCAACCTGCCCTGAGGAGATCAGAGAGATTAATGAACCAGAGGCAGGGGAGGCAAGGGTATGGCAGACATGTGAACAATTTTCAAGAAGCTCCACGGAGGGGGAGATGGGGCCCCCACCGGAGATAATTGATGATTGTGACATTATCAATACCAATAATTGCAACATTATAGTGAATGGAATTGGAGATTTCAACATTTATAACTTCAGCCAAGTTTTAGTAAACACTGAATGGGCTGATTTGCTCTCAAAGGGACTCAATTTTGTACCAGAAAGGAAAGGTAGTATAGTGGACATTATTTTATAGTTAAAGTTGTTTACTAGGAAAATGAACTTGGCTTTGTACTTCTCTAATTCTAACACAGGGACTAGTTGTGAAAGGCTACGGAGACCTAGCACTTTCTTTCCCCCTCCACATCCTTTGGTACAAACATTCGAAGGTTTATGTGAAATTGAGATTAGAGGGGCATTACATAACAACAGCAATACCTCCGAGAAAAAAAACCTGTCTGCGAGAGAAAAAATTGTACTGAACAACATTATTGGGCAGAAGGAAATTAGAGTCATGAAACCTGACAAGGGTGGGGGTTTAGTAATTATGGATTATAATGATTACAACAGTAAAATGTTTGAGCTACTATACAGTGATGTTTATTTAGAAGTCTCATGTAAAGAACTGAATATAGCCTATCATAATATTGATTTGGATCTTGAACAACTAGTACTTAATGGACAAGTTACATTGGAGACTTTTGAATTTTTAGAGACCAAACACCCTAGGATCCCAACGATATTTGGGATCCCAAAGATCCATAAATCAATCTCTGATCCACCAATGCGATCAATAGTAGATGCAAAAGCATCTAAAACTTTTAGTACAGCTAAATTTATTGATGAAAAGGTTAAACATGTTTTAGATGGACGGGCCTCAATAATTAGGGACTCATGGGATTTTCTTAGGAAAATCAAACAGGATGTGTTTAATGACAACGTGATTCTTGTCACCATAGACGTTTGTGACTTATTTTCAGTAATACCACATCAAATAGGGCTTGAGTGGTTTTATGATTTTTTATGTAGTAACAGTACACTAGACCACAACACAATATTGACAATTCGGGCTTGTATGGAAATTGTACTTGAGAACAATTTCATTACCTTTGAGGGGCACCTTTTCAAACAAAGGCAAGGTGTTGCAATGGGTGCTTGCTGTGCTCCAATTTTTGCTAATATTGTATTGGCACAATGGGAGGACTTGTATGTATTCAATTCTGAATTCAGGACTTCATGGGTACTGTATGGGCGGTACCTGGATGATATTGTCCTGTTCTGGAAAGGGAGTGAAAACAACCTGAACAGGTTTTTTACTTTTATTAATGAAACAAATACTTTCTTGAGATTCACCATTAATAAAGAATTGGATTTTGTGAACTATTTGGATGTCACCATTGTGAAAGATTATGAAAGAAAACATTTCACCTCCCGATTGTTTAGGAAACCAACGTATTCAAATTCTTTATTGCATTTCACGAGCTGGCACCCATTACACCAAAAGAAGGCACTGGTACAAGGTCAATATGTAAGATTGGCCAGGATGGTGTTTGAACCTGATGATTTTAAAAGGAAATGTGACACTATGAAAGACATGTTAGTAAAGAGAGGGTACCCTGAGGTGCTTGTTAATGATATTGTTGTTGAGGTCAAAAATAAAAGGACAAGTGGGCATTTTTCCCTCTTTTAGCTAAAGAAAATATGGATGGAAGGGGTGATGGGGAAATTAAGCCTCATAGTTTTGGACATGTATTAACACTGACTTTACCTCTAATTTTTATGATATCAAGAACATTATTAATAAATATTGGAGAATATTCCACACGGATCTTGATGTGGAAGAAAAAATAGGGAATAAACCTATTGTGGTTTATAAGAAAGACACCTCATTAAAAGGAATATTAGAAAGGAAAAACAATAATTTTGAGGAGCAAGGGGGTAGTTTTAGGTGTGGAAGATGTCCCCAATGCCCTTATATGATGGAAGCTTTGAGCATCAGGATCAAAACGTTTGGGAGTATAGAAACTGTGAAAAAATATTATTGTTATAGTAAAGGGGTTGTATATGTGGCAACATGTGACTCATGTGAGTGTTACTACGTGGGAAAAACAAAAAATGCACTTAGATTAAGAATTTACCAACACCTTTATGATATTAAACATAAAAATGAAAAAAATGCCCTATCTAAACATATTAGTAGTCACCCTCAACATGGGTTTAGGTTTTTTGTTGTGGAACAGGCTGATTTGGGACCAGTAGACAATTTTTTGGAGTTTCTGGAACTGAAGTGGCAAATAAAACTAAATGCTTACCAAGCCCCAGGGCTAAATGACAATATTTCCTTGTGCCCTTTGTTGATACTTAAATCCATGTTCATGTTATGAACCATGTATACATTTTATAAATTTGATGGATGGTTTATCAATATTTATTAATATTTATAATAATGTTTTAACAACAATTTTAGATTTCTTGTTTTTATTTTATGCATTTTCATACTGTTCAGTATGGATACATACATATATCAATGTAATTTTAGTATGTATTATTATTAATGGCACTAAATGGTGAGGAAATGATGTAATGTCTGTTGCAGTGATTGGTCAGGGGGTACTATTTCAACTGGGATGTTTTAATATGCTGTATTCTGAAGAAGTCATATACCTGACGAAAGCGCTAAATTAAAGATCAATTGGATTATCTTGGTGTCATTGCTGCCTGGTCGTATGTTTGCCTTGGTTTTATCAGTTTATTTGCATATAATTTTTAGTAAGTATATCTATTATTGCACACACACCAAAAATCCTCTAAGAGGATAACGAAAAGGTTTTAAACAGTTTACAATCCTAACTAAGGAGAAAAATATACCAAAAAGTAAAAAAATACTAAAACTTAGCCTGAGCCAGTGAAACGCAATCTTAATCCAGCAAAGCGGCAAACGATATCTGGGGAACTCTCGCCGGGCATCATGGGATAGGGTATAGCCTTGAGTCAGTGGAAGCTCTCGAGCTTTAGTGTTAGGCCGAGTCGGAACCGGTACTCGGTTCTGAACCTAACCGTCAAGAATGAAAGCAAGATGGGACAACATAACATCAACACTTAGACAAATCCATCCAAATGAAACTTTCAAAAAGTCTTCTCCTTCCAGACTTACTATATGGGTTTGTTATCTTCACCAATCTCCACAACTCTTTGCAACACAAACTGCAGTCCTGTTATTATAAGACTGCAAAATTCACATCAGCCCAACCAAATCACACCCACAATTGCCAGGCCACTAGAGAACTAAACTGGCTAGAATTTGCACATTACCTACATTACACAAAACCTGCCTTTGCCCATAAACTTATTTATAAACCCTAGTTTTGCCCTTCCCTGAAAAATATCATTGAACCTTACATCCCATCCAAAAATTTATGCTCTAACAACAAACACCTACCTAAAGTATCAAAACCTAGTAAAAGAACAGGTAGCTGCCTCTATTCCCATTCTATAACTAAGCTGTGGAATACCGTCCCATCATCAGTTACAGAGAATTAGACAACATAAACTCCTTTAAAAGAAAACTAAAACATCTCACTGATAACCCTAGCTGCACATGCAACACATATCCACAGCCTCCTTAATCTAGCAAAACTGTTTCACATAGCAAACTTACTTATTTATGCATCATACTGTTACACCATATGAGTTATCCCTAATCTTTAGTATCCCAGTTCACACATCTATACAACTATCTTAACACATTTTCTCTTCTCTGTCACTTTCTACATTTAATACTACCATTAAATACATGCCACCTATAATCTACATATTTCCACCACCTAGCTAGCTATAAGATTCCAACTATATCTGTCCTACCTTTAAGTTTAACTCTTTAATTCTACCTTCCCATCACACTTATCTTTCCCTTTTCCTTCTTCTTCTTCTTTCGGCTTTTTCCCGGTTAGGGGTCGCCACAGCGGATCACCTGTCCGCTCATGGTTGGTAGTGGAGTTTTACGGTATTGAGTTGCCAGCCCGGCGCCCAACCTTCCACAGAAGGCACACACACACACTCACACCTAGGGCCAATTTAGAGTGTCCAATCCACCTACAGCATGTCTTTGGGATGTGGGAGGAAACTGGAGCACCCGGAGGAAACCCACGCAACCACAGGGAGGACATACAGACTCCTCACAGAAGGCACCCCAGCCGAGGATTGAACCAGAGAACCACTTGCTGTGAGGTGACAACACTAACCGTTGCACCACCGTGGCCACCCATCTTTCCCTTTTCCTACTTCCCCCTAAACAAAAAAAAAAAATTGAGCTGTATTGTTAAATATTTGTAACTGTATAATTTTCCTACATGCTAATATTCCATTGTTACTTTATTGTGTCTTTTCACAATTTATCTGCTGTTTAGATAGTTTTCTGTATTATTTCACTTGCTTTACAAGTAATTGTTTCCTTACAAATTAATGTAATGATTTTCATGTAAATTGGAGCTTTTCTCCCAGGGCCTCCACTGAAAATGGGTCTCAAGCCCAGTGAACTTTCCCAGTCAACAAATGTCAATAAATAAATTCTACAGAGGTATTAAAGATATTTTGTAAGTTTTATGAGAAACTATATAAAGCAGGGGAATGTAGAAACCAAGACAAGGCACAAATGAAAATATTCATGGAAGACTTAATATCAGGGTTAGACAAAGATGAATTTCGGCCATTAAAAGCTAAAACAGGAGGAGATGAGATAAAAACAGTGATGTATAATAAATCAACAGGAAAGTCTCCATGGTATTCCTGCAGAAATTTGGATATTGTGATTGAAAAACATAGTAAAGTTTTTGAAGGCTTTAGTTAACACAATGTTAAAAGGAGGGGAGCTAAGGTGGCTGTATTAACCACAGAGGGTTAAGATCCTTTGGACTTAGCTTCATATAGACCCATTTATATTTTAAAGTATGATTATAAAGTGTTTACATCTATACTAGCTGAGAGAGTGGCAAGGGTGCTACCAACATTGACAGATATGGATCAATGTGTTTTGTGGAGGGGTGGACAATATTTGAAAACATTAACAGAACATTGCTGATACAGACAGAAGCAGAATGTAAGAATAAACACTATGTTGCTGGGTCTTCAGGCAAAGAAAGCATTCAACAGAGTCAGCTGGGCAATGGCAGCATTAGTCTTCTATGATAGAATAGTATGGTTAATAATGAGGGTATATGAAGGATTGGAGGTAGGAATTAAAGTGGTTAATAATGAGGGTATATGAATGATTGGAGGTAGGAATTAAAGTGGAAAGGCTACTCTGTGATAAACTCTATTTGAAAAGAGGAATAAGGAAGGGAGTGTCATCTTTTCCTTTTATTTGCTTTATATTATTAGTCACTGGCAAAGATAATAAGGGACTGACAAATGCAAGGATATAAATGGTATGTAAGCAAGAAAAGGTAGCTATATTATTTTGTATATGAAAAATACAGAACAAAGACATTTTGAAATTGTGGCACATTTGTAGACAGTTTGGAGTCTTTTGGGATACAAAATTAATGACAAGAAAACAAAAGCTGTATCGTTAAGCTATGTACCCGCACATGAATCTGTTCAGGAAAACATATATATATATATATATATATATATATAGAGAGAGAGAGAGATGGGGATGTGAAACGATGAAATATTTAAGTATATGGATTATAAAGGATTTTGCTATGGTAGTTAAGGATATGTGGTAAGAAATCTATGAGAAAATACAAAAGCTGAAAAACTGGAACCTCTTAACTGTGGAAATAGATAGTAATATGCAAACACTGAAACTATATTTAGCCCCTTAACTTCTATATATATAGATCAGGCATATTTTTATCAACCGCATGACGCATTGTGGATAATAATTAATATACAGTTGAAGGAATTTATCTGGGTGGGGAACAGGGCAAAAAGTTAAGAGGGATAAATTGAACCTCTCCATAGAACAAGGTGGTTGATTACTTTAGAGCTACACAATTAAGGCTCATATACATAACACAAGTAGAAGGTTATAAATCAAAGTGGAAGGGGATGTTGATAAAACTGGGGAAGTTCAAGAAATGAGAGAGTAGTACTTTAGCTGCAGGTCTATAAGGAAAATAATAGTAACCATACATAATAGTATATGCAGAAAGAATTCTAAGAACTAAGTCAAAGATGGACATTTTGTAGGTCGAACATAGCAATTAAGCAAGAGGGGTCTGGAATTTACTGAAGAAAACTGGCAAAGGAACCAAAGTATTGGGAGGAAATAACTAGACAGAGAAAGGTTATAGAGTGGGATGAGGCCAAACTGAAGTTTGAGCTGCAGGTCAGAGACTGACTTCCTACAAGTGATTGCTATCACGGTATGCAAAGAGAAAGAGTTAGGAGAATGCTAATTGAAAGACTAGCTATGGTAAGAGTTTTACTTGAATCTTGAACACAACCTGCTGACAATTGCTAGGAAGTACTGCATGATAACTATCAACCACAGGAGGTTAGAAAAGATTGATAAGAGAGACTGAAAAGTCAATTTCAAAAAACAATGGGAGGATACTTACACGGCCCACAAATATGCAACAAAATTGTTTACGATTTTTGAATGGAGATGTTTGTATAGGTATTTTATACCTCAAACAGACTTCATAGAATTTTTCCTCAGGCCGGCAGACAGCAAATGCTGGATGCATAATGGCAAACAGACATGCGACTGGTAGTGTAATAAGTAGGTAGGTTTTAACATTTTCCTATGCAGTACTTTGTTAAAAATGCTTGGGGAGCAGATAGCTGCAACTAAGGAAATGATTCTTTTGAGCTCAGATATAGAAAATGAACTGCATAAAAACAGTACAGTCATACTATGTTTAATGTTCTTGACTGCCCAAAAAAGCAATTACTAGAAAAAGAACATCAAAATCTAATCCAACTATAATCAAAATAATGAATATTGTAAAGGAGGTGAAAGGACTGGAGGTGAGATATTTACAAAAAGGAAAAGGGCAAACTGCACAGAAATACATGGAATTTGTGGGAATAATACACAACAAATTATCTTCGGGAGAAAGACCGAATTTTAAGAGACAGAAGATACTGAGCAATTTATGGCATGTTCAAATGAATAACAACTGTTAAAACATATATACTGCATGAAAGTAATGAAAATGTTACTATGATTTGTTTCCTTTTCTATTAATGTTTATGTACTTGTTTTGTCTGCATATGTCATTTGTCAAAAGTAAGTACAAGTACAAGTACAGATGCAATGTTTGTTCTGAGGGTGTTGATGGAGAAGTATAGAGAAGGTCAGAAGGAGCTGCATTGTGCCTTTGTAGACTTAGAGAAAGCATATGACAAGGTCCCGAGAGAGGAGTTGTGGTATTGTATGAGGAAGTCGGGAGTGGCAGAGAAGTATGTAAGAGTGGCACAGGACATGTATGAGGGTAGTGTGACAGTGGTGAGGTCTGCAGTAGTAGTGATGGATGCATTTAAGGTGGAGGTGGGATTACATCAAGGATCAGCTCTGAGCCCTTTCTTATTTGCAAAGGCGATGGACAGGCTGACAGACCAGATCAGACAGGAATCCCCGTGGACTATGATGTTTGCCAATGACATTGTGAGCTGTAGTGAGAGTAAGGAACAAGTTGAGGAGACCCTGGAGAGGTGGGGATATGCTCTAGAGAGGAGAGGAATGAAGGTCATCAGGACTAAGACACAACATATGTATGTGAATGAGAAAGAGGCTAGAGGAATGGTGAGGATGCAGGGAGTAGAGCTGGTGAAGGTGGATGAATTTAAATACTTGGGATCAACAGTTCAGACTAATGGTGAGTGTGGAAGAGAGGTAAAGAAGAGAGTACAGGCAGGGTGGAGTGGGTGGTGAAGAGTGTCAGAAGTGATTTGTGACAAATGGGTACCATTAAGGGTGAAAGGGAAGGGCTACAAGAGGGTAGTGAGACCAGCTATTTTATATGGGTTGGAGATGATGGCATTGACAGCAAGGCAGGAGTCAGAGCTGGAGGTGGTAGAGTTAAAGATGTTAAGATTTGCATTGGGTGTGATGAGGATGGACAGGATTAGGAATCAGTATATTAGAGGGTCAGCTCAGGTTGGACAATTTGGAGACAAAGCCAGAGAGGCAAAACTGTGTTGGTTTGCACATGTGTTGAGGAGGGATGCTGGGTATATTGGGAAAAGGATGCTAAGGAAGGAGCTGCCAGGTAAGAGGAAAAAAGGAAGGCCTAAGATAAGGTTTATGGATGTGGTGAGAGAGAACATGCAGGTGGCTGGTGTGAGACAGCAAGATACAGAGGACAGGAAGAAATGATAACAGATGATCCGTTGTGGCGACCCCTAACGGGAACAGCTAAAAGAAGAAAAAAAAGTTTATGTACTTGTGTTATGTAAATTGTGATTTAATATCGATGTTTAAAGAGCTGCAGTGTCATGTTGAGTGTATTCCTGAAGTAACAGAAAAGAAAGTGCTGCTGAGATGCTGATACATGTTTAGTGCAGACACTGATTCTGGCAATTCATTCATAAGATCAGCAGTTTAGCAAACATTAAATATTAAAGCCAAGGCAGTGATCTGAAATGTCCTTATTTACTAGGAGATTTAAAACAGCTTCCTGTAACATCAGCCCTTTTTTAAAAAAAGTGTTGTATATATTTTTGCAGGTATGCTGACTCAGAAAAAAGAGGGGTCATTCATAGATTCATAGGATGATACTAGGCTATTGGCCCGGAAGCCCTTACAAGCCTAGCCAAGAATTTCACCCATGTTCCCACAAAGTCAGCCCCTATTTTCCCTGTCCAGCAGGGACAGAGTTGGGATCTCAGGGGTATATTTTCTGTTTCCCATCCAGTCATCCTCTTAAACCGGGTTAGTGAGGTACTCTGCTTGATATGGAGAGGACATCTATTTCACAGATGGGGGAGTCATTGGGACACAAATCTAACCCGCCAACAAGTTCTATTAATATCACAGACCAGGTTGAGACCTTGCATGCGGGTTGCATGAGTGGAGTTTGACTTACAGATATACAGCAACTCTATCAAGGCTGAGTCTGAGATGGCCTTGTATGCCAGACACAGGTCACCTCTGAGCACTCTGTATGAGACTGAGCAGAGGGACTGGGCTTTTAGCCTATCTGTATAGGATAGCTGTTTGAGACCCTGGATTTTCCTGGTCAGGTACCTCTGTGGTCCCTCCATCTGTTGCATGTGCTTGACAAGGTACATGTCGAAGGGGGCATTGTACTCAAAAATGGGTCTGAGTAGAGGGATGCTATAACCCCCTTTTTCCTGGATGAAATGCCCTTACTTATGAGGTGGGCCATGTAGAAAGCCTTCTGTACAATGGAGGCAACATGGTGGTCAAAAGTCAGGTTGCTATTAACTAGGTGCCCAGGTCCCTCACAACTGATTGAGTGCTTAGTACATTGTTATTAATGTGATAATTAGTGGAGATATCATTTTCCTCCAAAGGGAATAATTATTCATTTCTTGGCATTCAGTTTGAGGCCATGCTTCTGGCACCTGTCATTAGTTGGTTAAGGCCCTCTTGGAGGATGTTCACATCACTAGGGGAATTTATAGTGCCCAGCTTGCAGTCATCTGCAGACTTGGTCAGCCACAGACCACTGGTTTTGGCTTGCACCTTAGAAAAGTATATCAAAACAGTAGAGGCCCCAAGACCAATCCTTGGGGTACGGCACTTGTTGCGGGTCTACTACTAGAGGTGGCTTCCCCTATTTTGACTGAGTGGGTTCTATCAGTGAGCCAGTTCACTACCCATCTGGTAACATATGGGTTGATGCCTAGCTGGAAGAGTTTATCTATTATGCCCAAGTGGAGAATAGTGTCAAAGGCTTTGGCTAGGTCAAGGTTGATGGTGTGCACTGTCTTGCCCTCATCCATAGCTTTGGTGACTGTTTCGAAGAAGGTGACCAAGTTTAACAGGCATGACCTCCCTTTGACAAAACCAGACTGTGTGGGATCAAGCATTTGGAGGTTGCAAATGTCCTTGTTTATAAGGTCCATGATAATCATTCTCAGTCGGGAAATTTACATTTGTGGTTTACTTCTGATATAGAGATTAATTTGTGCTGCATTAACTTGCCATTTTATTTGTTTATTTGCATTTGCCAACTACTCAGCACAGACTCAGGAACAAAAGTTTCAAAATTACATATGGCAAAATACATTTAGTACAATTCAGTATGATAATAAATAAAAGGACATAACCACATGCTATAATGAGTCAAAGGTATAAAAAGTGTGGGGTAAAGGAAGGACTGCACTGGGTGTAAGCTGTTATGGGACCAGTCTGGAACTTTAGAACAGATCGTGACTGTGTGCAAAATGATAATGATGCTTGGCTTTTCTAATGTGTATGTACTATTTTAATATTTACAAAATAAGGCTGTAGGTGCAGGCTCTAGTTAGAAGAGGGAAGCTGAATTGGATGGAGGTAAGGAACCCTTTGATGAGTATAGACTTCAACAGTTACTACTGTTGTAGCCTCACCATGTGATAATAATACATGCTTTTCACAATATTCCTATTTATTTAATACCAATAATTCTCAGATATTTTTCCACTGAAAATTTGCAAGCATGCTAAAGCACAGGCTAATTTGTTAGCTTTAGCAGAACATCTACAAAGCTATAGGGAACACTCATGCGTAGAATTACTATTTTACTACACAAACACAGGATCATAAGATAAAAAAGATCTCAAATCAATTTAAAAACAAACTATGATATAATAACATATTTGTTATACTGGGATCATTTGTGTTGAGAAGATTTGGTCACAAATATAGCAATGTTGGGTGGGGCACCCTGAGCAATACCCATATTTAGCACCCACGGACTGATGACAAAAAAAAAGTCTTTGACAAACATTGGTTAACATGTAGAATGACATGAACATAATACCTCTTTGCTAAACTGTAAATAATTATGCAGGTACATATCTCTTTGCTACAATTCCTAACACATCACTTAAGACTGAAACTGAAGCTGCTCAAATGGTTACGGATGCTGCTTTCAGGGAATAGTTACCAAAGTACCAGACTGGCCCCCTAACAGCTAACATCCAGTGCAATCCTCCATTAACCCCACCCTTCTTGCACCTTTGACTCAGGATTCTCAGTTATGGCAACCATGCTAGCCATGAGTATGTCTAGTGTAACCCATACACAGATGTAACTTAGTGTTAGTAATCCACACAGAGATATGACTTAGTACTAGGAATCCATACTAAGATGTGACTTGTAGCTAGTAACCCATACACAAATTTGATTTAGTACTAGTAACACATAAGCAGATGTGGCTTAGTACTAGTAACCGTTACACAAATGTGACTAGTAACCCATAAGCAGGTGGGACTTATTGCTATTATGTAACAGCACTGACAAAACAAACAACTACGGCTGTTGCGGGGTTAGCAACAGTTCACAGAATTATTGATTGCTTAATCCTCTGGTGACAGTTAAAAGCTGCAAAAGCCATAGCTGTGAAAAGCATGAAGGAGGATTTATCAGTATGTATGTAAATGAAGCAAATGAACTTAACTCTTCTTTAATTAAGATGCTTTATCGCAAAAAAATATTTTTCAAAACAGGTATGATTCAAACAAGCAAACTATTAAACGTTTGAAAAAACAGCTGAATTATAAACTATAGTAAATAGACTTCAATATGAAGATGAAACAAGAGACTACAATACAGTAATGTAAAGAATATGCATGTATTAAGTTAATAAAAAAAAATAAAAGATAAATACTTGAAAGTTAATACGGACATCAAACATTCAGTATCTCAATCACAACAAAATATTTTAACATTTTAAATGAAACTTTACTCATGCAGTCTAGCACATTATATGCTATGCTGACATCTTTCAATATGTATTTATTTATTTATTTGTTACTTTATTTGACATTTGATTACCGGGAATGTCCAACTGAAATAGAAGCCCATTTTCAGTGGAGGCCGAGGGAGAAAAGCTCCAAGAAAAATACAAAAATCTAAAGATATGCAGGTCAAAAAGTTACCAAATATAATAAGACATTTTGATAATGAACAATAGTTATACAGATAAACATAACAAGCATTGAAATTGCAATACAGCATACAATGTAGTAATTAATATAAAAGTATATATACAAAAGTTTTAAAGAAGGTTTGTGAAGAAAAAAAGGAAGAGAAAAACAACTTGGGTGTTATGTTTCTGTACATGAGCGTACTTTAGTTGCAAGAAGGGAGTGAAAGCTAGGGAATAGTGGAAGTGTCATGATCAGGCAGGAGTTATGCATGGGCAGAGCCAGTTGTTTGATAGATGTTCTTACAGGAGATATTTAAAGCTGGATGGGTTTTGGGTATTTATGATTTGTTGAGGTATGGTGTTCCATAGTTTGGCTATTTTATTAGAGTATGCAGATTCTCCAAAGCTGTTGTTTGATTTACTGATTTTCAATAGAGATTAATTTGAAGATCTCAGGGTTCTATTATTGTTTTAGAGTTGAACCAGATTTTGTAGAGCTGGACATTTATCGGGTTGGTTTATTAAGGTATGGACAGTTGTTATTTGAGTGAGGGACAGTAAGTTGTGTAGCTCTAGTAATTTTAGTTGATGGAGAGCAGTACATTGGTGGGATCTGAATGAGGAGCTAGTGGCAAATCTGGCAATTTTGTTGTAACAGCTCTCTAGTTTCGTTAGATCTGTTTTTTCAGATTTGTGAGATGGGGAAGCGTAAAGTATAGTGACCACTAGGTGTGTCCTTGACATGGACTGTCTGATTGAGCTTGTTAGGAATGGCTTCACTTTGTAAAGTGAGCCTAGTTTTATGTGTTTTTTTTTTACATGTGATAGATATTTGTCAAATATTAGGTTATCGATGATGACGCCAAAAAGTTTAGTGTGTGAGACTGGTTCGATTTTGGTTTTGATTGATGAGTGGATGAGAAAGGGGAAGGTGCGGTCAATGGATTTGTTATTAGACAAGATCATTAATTTGGTTTTGCTAGGTTTACGAATTAGTTAATACTTTGTGAGAAAGAATTCACTAATTTACTTAGTGGTGCACCTACCAGATTTGTGGTCTGGGCCACAGACATTTTTAGCCACAACCCAGGCCAATTTGGCAGTTAATTTCAACACAGCATTACATTTATTAGAGATATCATAATGATGACAGTGCATACTAGTAGAAATATACAGATAAAACATAACAACTATCAATGGATACAGAATTAGTAATATAGAGATTAAGCAGTTATATTCACAGATTAGCAATAGTAGCATCTTATTCTGACAATGAAAATGACATTTGTATAATTTAGAAGAATGTGGGGAGTCAAGTGTGATAATAAGATTTGCTAAAAGTATCAAACTCTAAAAAAGTATGATAAATCATTAAGGAAAAATAAATTAGAGAGTAGAAAATGGCAGTAGATGACCAGATAATGCCATTACTGACCCTCACAACTACACTAGCACATAGTTAAATACCAAATACGAAATTAGCACTCATAGATTATGATGCAAGCGTTATGTAAAGAAATTATTGTACACTTAACATCTTTAAGCTTTAATAAAGATTGTTTTATTTTTTTAGAATTATGAAGAAATGCCCCACAAAGTAATACAGCATTATATACGTACTTGGATTTCAACGAATTTTAACCAATGGGAATGGTGTGGAGTAGAATCAAGATAGAGGAGGATGATGGGAAAGTATACCCAACTCATTGAGGAGGATCTGCTTACAGCTTAATTGATATAGTAAGAAAGTATCTGTTATAGTCGATGCTGGGGACAGTCCTTTATGAGTACTGTGACTGGACAGAATCTAAGTTGTAAATCTAATAAGGTGAAAGAACCGGAGAACAGCTCACTGATGAAGAGTCGGAAATATAAATCCTATACGAATTCTGAAGTAGAAAGCCTAGTCCTCAAGTTGTTATTAAGAAAAGAATACTTGATGTAGGTTTGTACCAATGACCAAGTGGACTCAAAGCAGTAATTTGGCAATGGAAATATTCTTGAAGCAAGAACCAAAAGCAGCCTTAAATTATTGGACAGGAACAGCTGTACTTTGCCTTTCCTAAATTCATAGCCACTCTGGCTAAAATCTGAGTTGATGGTGCACTTCAGCAGCATAAAGGACTCTCTGTTCTGTGGCGAATGGACAATTCATAAAACACCTTTGGGAGAAATATGGCTTAGTCCTAACAGATACCCCTTCCTTGTGAAAGATCAAATATGGTTTTCTCAATTAAGGGTCTGCAGTGAGAGTTCCTGTAGGCAAAGTTGATGATGCTCACTAAGGAAAAATATTTTCTAAGATATCAACTTCAATAATGATGAGCCAGCAATTTTAAAAAGAGGGTGGATAATAATCATGAATTTGAGATACTACAGCAGGGAACTCTCCAAAGGTGGGCTGAGATGCAAACTCCTTTAAGAAATGTCCTCAGTAATTGGTGCTGGGCCACAATCCTACCTTTCACAAGGTGATTGTGGGTAGAAACAGTTGACATATGTACCGTGATTGCAAAATAACTGAACTCCATATTGTACTGTGCCTGAGGTAGGTCAGATGTAAACTGAGCAGCTTGGATGTTATAGGGTATCATTCTATCAGATGGAAAAAGTTTTCTATTCATTATCATAGGTCTATTGAGTGAGGGGCTTCTTGGCAGCATCTATTACTTTTAACACCCTGGCTTGAAGATCAGAGGACATCTTTGGATCTACCCCAACAGCCATGTCAGAAGGTGGATGAAGTTGTCAAGCCAGCTGTGGATGGCATCCTTGCCTAATAAAGGGAGTGTTTAACGTACTGTCAGGCTCCTTAGGATCTGACACTACAACCTTCTTAGCCACCATACAACAACATAAACTGATAACTGACTTTTATATTCTTTCCCTAAACATTTACCACCTCTGACCTGCTGCTTTGAGATGAACAGTAGAAGAACCATATAAAAAAATTAAATGATTTCTGGAGCAATTCAGTCCCAGAAGATCTGATCCAGAAAGGACCTTTGAATCAACAGCTATGAAATGTCTGCAAGCTTGTTTACTTCCATGAGAATGTCAGGTTCTGAGAAAGCCATCTTTCTGTTTATGGGTAAAGAGTGCTTCCAGAGAGTGGAGCTTCTTGTTGTGACTCCTAGCACTGGGCAGTGACACTTCAGTTTATCTTGCGTAGAATTTACTTTGTTGGAAGAGTGATCAGACTGGCATTACCTAAAAAAAGCACTATGGGGTGGATACTATTTTGGCCAATATCTGCAAGTCTAGTGGGGACAGGTGCAGACAATCACTGGCAAAGATGAGTGGTCTGTCAATCACGTCCTTCCAAGCTGATAAACACTGGACCCCTTAGAATGACACAGGTAACTAAGCCAATTGTTAAAGCCAGTCATCTTCTGTTTAGACAGTGGTATCATCTTAGGAGAAGCTAGCTGCTCAATGCAAGGCTCATAGCTGCCTGGGACATATAACCTGAAAGCTCTATCATGTCATATAGTGCAGGGAGGTACATCTCAGGTCATTAATACCCACATGGACTATGACAGAGTCATACTGGTAAATGAAAAAAGTATTCCCGTAATAGACTCAATGAAGGCTGTCCCAAAAACGTCACCAAAGTGCCAGTTCAACAAGTCATACTGGTACTTGTGGTTCAATGTCGTGAGTGCATGTGTGATCCGGTGGATCCTTGCCCTTGATAAGCAACTGACCATGACTGCCTCCTTGTTCAGCCTGGTGAAGGGGGTGTCAGTGTGTCTTACAATACAGTCTCCAATGACTAATCTCACTAAAATAGCTTCTGGAAGGATTATGTGGGAAAAGACTAAACAAAAGACAATAAAAAATGAGAAACTGCTAGTTTTTGTTTATGGATATGGAGAGTGAGGTATAAGCAGTGAAAATATTTTAGTCCCATTAGTTTTATATACTAGTCATACTTTATCAACCAGAGAAGAAGTTGTGAACAATAATTAACAATGACCTGAAGGAATTTATCTGGAAGGGAAAGAGAGCAAGAATTAATTGAGATAAATTGATTCTCCCTATACAACAAGGTGGTTTAGGATTATCTGATTTGAAGGGATATTTTAGAGTTACACAATTAAGGCCAATATACATAACAAGCAGAAGGTTAAGGGATGATGATGACGTGGGGGGTGGGGGAGTTCAAGAAATAAGGAGAGAGTGAGATCTTGGATGCAAATCCTCAAGGAGATTAATAAATATGATATAGAACGTTACATTCATAAAACTGGAGAAAGTATTCAAGAACTCAGTCAACACATGAATGTAGAAAGGAGATTTTGCCAATAGGGTTAACTGCAAGTAGGGGTACAGAAAATAGGCAAGAGGGGGGGTGGAATTTACAAAAAAAAAGCAAATGAACCAAGGTATTGGGGCAAATAACTAGAGAGGGAAAGGTAACAGAGTAGGGTGAGTCCAAGAAAAGGTTTGGACTGCATGAGAGATACTGCCTTCCCTATCTGGGCTTTATTTTATTTATTTATTTATTTATTTATTTATCTATTTATATTTGTTGACCGGGAGTGTCCGACTGGACGTAGGTCCATTTTCAGTGGTGGCCCGGGGAGAAAAGCTCTACAGTTAAAATAAACAGACAGTAGTTACATTGGATTACATAGCGATTAACAATTTACATAGCAATTACTTACAACAATTTACAGATGACGAACATAGTACATCAGTAGACAACTAGAATCTTTATCTGTGAAGTACATAACAGACATTAACAAATGTTAAAATAAGAAGTTCCTGCTGTATAAGTACTAGGCTTATGAGCATCTGAGCTTGCTATAATCAAGGTAGTTAGTGGAGTGGAAAGAAAGGTAGTGGTTGGATGGGGTGGGTGATATTAGAGTGGGAGTTGCAAGGGCATAGCCAGGTATATCAGGTATAAGCAAAGAGAAAGGGATAGCGGAGTCCTAAGTAAAAAAAACGTACTCTGGTAGAGTTCATAGTTGAGTCTTGAACAGAATAGCAGGGCATATAAAATATTGCATGATAACTTCTAGAGCCAGTGAGAGGAGGTTACAAAAGACTGGAAAAGCAATTTATTATGGAACAATGGGAGGACGTATATATGGCTCCCATGTATGCAAAAAAATCCAGAAAGTTTAGGATTATTTTTGCATGGAAGTGTTTGCATAGGTATTTTTATACCCCAAACAGTCTTCAGAGAATTTCTCTTCAAGAAGACAGCAAATGTTGGAGGTATAATAGGGAGGAAAGAGATAACAGGAAACATGTTTTTAGGCAGTGTAATGAGGTGTCACGTTTAAAAAAATTCATGCACAGTACTCTGTAAGAAATTTTGACAGCAAGTAGATGTAATTTAGGAAATTATTATTTTCAGCTGGGACAGGTTCTGAATTGCCTTGACATACTAAGACCATATTAAGTTTAATTATGTTGGCTGACAAACAAATCACTTGAAAATGGAAATCAAAATCTAAACTAACTGTATTTAAAGTATCAAATATTGTAAAAGAAATAAAAACTACAAGAGGGATCTTTAGAAGAGAGAAGAATAAAACTACTTGGAAATAAATGGAATTTGTGGGAACAATACATGCAGAATAATGTTCAGGAGGAGGAGTGAGGTAGGCAGGCATTGAGTAATTTATATAATGTTGGACTGAAAGACAGTTGCTATAAATAAAGAAAACTTGTAATGTATGATGTGCGTAGATAGAAAAAACATTTTTTTTTCTTTTCTAATACTGTATGTGTGTCTATGTCTTAAGTGATATTTTAATAAAGGTGTTTATAAATAAATGCCCACCAAGGGAGCTTAATGGTTAATAAATTAACTTTACTTAAATAATAAAGAAAATAGTGCAAATACAACCAAAAATGTATGTATGTTGGCTCACAGACAGAAATAAAGTGTAACAAAAACAGACAGGAAACATAAAGAAGAAACCTAAGCTCCATTCACCCACTTCTATAGCTATAGTTTACTATATAAATACTAGCCCTGACTATTTTAAGTTAATAATTAGTAGTCACAGATGGTTTCACCAATGGTTCCACCACAGACAAGACAGCAAAATCTATCATCTCTTGCATAGCACAACGCATACAGTTATATACACTGTTTCCCTCCATTCACCAATGGTTATCACTTGACATCACTTTTCTGATACTGAGGAAAACAAGTAGTAAAACTAGTTTTAGTGAAGCAGACCCATTAATACCCATCCATCCATTTATTTTACTTTGAATCCACCCTGGTGCCTAAATAAGGTTTACTATCATGTTGTTGAATTGGTGCTGCGGTAGTGTTGTCGCCTCACAGTAAGATGCTGTCCGGTTCGATTCTCAGCTAGAGTGTCTTCTGCGTGGAGACATGCGTGAATGGGCGTACCTTTGTTGAAAGTTGTGCGTCAGGGCTGGTAACTCGGCACGTAAAAATCAACTACCAATCATTAGTGGACCAGAGTTCCGCTGTGGTGACCCCTAACCGGGAAAAGCCAAAAGACACAAACAAAATATCATATATATTCGACTCAAATCCGTGAAAACTGCATTGCCGAAATTCAATATATCCAAAAAAACACAACAAACGTTGACATTTCCTGCCACTCTGGACCTAGAAACAAGCGCTACCATGGGTCGAAAGGGGGTGAGATTTTGCAATCTGGAATATCGGCATTCAGCACTTTCGGCGTTCGGTGTTTAGATGTTCCGAATTGTGAATTTGATGATGTACCATTCCACATTATGATAGTAAACCTCTTAATAATATGCAAGTAATTGAGTGCATCAGCCATTAAAGCAATTACATTGCAGACATTTCCTCTTCTTTAATATTCAAAAGGGCAATAGTTACACATTCTTCTAGCAATGAGAACAACACTCTAACTGCAAGAGAAGAGAAGGGAAAGAAAGAAAGGAAGAAAGAGTGAAAAAATGCATTACATTTTACTGTTCCCTTTAGCTAGCCATTACCCTTAGCTTCACAAGTATATTCCCTTTGCAGTGCCCCTTTGCACTGCCCCCTATCAGAAGTGCAAATCTTGATACTGTGATTCCTGAGTCATCAAAACAAAGTGCAATGTTGACAATAAACTGTGAATTCCGAATTTCTCTGCTATATTTTTAAACATCTTTCTGTGCCCTAACATCTGCTCTTTTATATTGAGAAACATCACAGTCTTAAAATTAATACATATTCATCCTAGTCTCACAAAAGGTCTTGCTGTTCCAAGGATGGAAATTATAGAGTCTTTGGGCTTTCAGTGGGCACCTAACACAACTCCGCGCACAGGGAGTTAGGGTATAAGTGTCACTGAAAAAAAACTGGTTGTGGTACAAAGGCCTGTAGATGCTACACAATCAGTTCAACTGCTCCAATGAAATACTGCAGCTGCCTTCAACCTTAGCAACCTTTGCCTAACTTGTCTCAACTATGTGTGCACAATACTTTAAATAGTTCTTTGTCTGCCTTATGTTCAAAAGATTCAGCATGTTGATATGATGGCTTCACTGAGTGTGTGCTGCATCCTAAACTTACTTTCTGTGAACTACTTTGTTTCATCACTAATCCCTGACCTGCCCTTGCATATATCTACTTTTTCTAATTCAGTATCAATTCCTTTACATGAATGTAGCTTAAATATATGTGCTAAAGCTAAATGATAACAGGGTGTAACAACACACACTTGCATAATTTACTTTATAAGTGTTAGCTATGTAATTGTAATTACTTCCCATGTCTCAGCTACCTGGGTACAGCATACACTTTCTTAAATGTTGTTTAGCGTACTGAGATAAATCTTGATAACATGAATCTTCAATCCAATGAAAAACTGACTTTTTCCATCTTTTACTATACTGTCTAAAGATCTGCTCTAGAGGTCTTTCCTGAAACACTTTCTTGATCAGTGGGGATGTAGAGGGCGTAAAAATGCAGTACACACTATCCTGAACAACATCTAATGCAGAAACATAGCTGAATCATGACCTGTCAGTTTGGAAGGAGAATCATGTTCTTCTTTTATGTGACATCTCATTTTTTCAACCTCTATATAGGCTAGAATGTCTTCTCCCAGTTCTAGTACTTGTTTCATTTGAATTAAGTACTCATGTTATGTACTGTGCAGTATGCAGGCTTTCCTGACCTTTTCCTGACCTTATAAAGAAAATACTTTCAATTTGCTGAATTACATTAGCTTTGTCAGTGCCAAAGAACGTCTCAGCTCTTTCAGACTTTGTCAGATTTCTGAGCATCAAGTCTGTCAATGGCTTGGTTTGCTTTATGTAGCCTAGTTTATATATTTATTCTTAACTTACATCATTGTCAAGCTATAATCACTTTATGACACAGAGCTTCTTTAAAGAAAACTTTAAAGTATAGACATATACTGAACCTGAAATTTGGGGTCTACTTCACTTCAGCGAAAACCCTTTTAGTCGAACACCTCTTTGTCAAATGCTAATTGTTGACAGCTCGATCTGTCGAACAGCCATTTCAGTGAATTTTTTCCTGGGAGAAAAAATGCATGGCCATCATCGGTGATTTGCCATTTTCCCCATTGTAGTGCGATCTCAGAGTTGGTATATTTAGTTGGGGGGGGGGGGTGCAGCCTCCTACCTTGGTGGGTTTTAAATTTTGTGAAATTTTTTACGTTTGTTAGGCTGGCCAAGTGTTTTTCCCCCAGAGAAAAAAATTAGGTAAAAATGCCCTTTCAACAGATCGAGCTTTCGACAATTAGTGCTCGACAAAGAGGTGTTTGACTAAAACGTTTTTTGCTGAAGTGATACAGACCTGAAATTTGCAAAGTTGCAAAGGCTTGCTTGCCTTTTCAAATGCTATACTGCCAGAGAGAACATGCCCCCTAAAAGCAAGAAATAGTAACTAATCAGATGATACATATACTGTCTCTTCAATGATAAACATCACACAAACCACCTCTCCGCTATACTAACCAGCAACTTTATTCTTTGTATTTGAATATGGGAGCTTCCCTGTGCTGTATTGTGCATATGTCTTGTGCTCTGCACTAACTTCTAACAAAGCTTAACATTCTAACACATAAAACTTCTGTTGACACAAACATATGCAGTTAAGCAGTCCAAAATACTTTTTACTTAGAAATTTGAGCTAAATGTGATAATAAACATGTGCCTTTGTTTTTATTTACTGTCTGTAATTTTGTTTATAAAATTATGTGGATTTTTCTGCTACTTGGCATTCAATAAACACTCATGCTGAACATTACAAAACCATTTACAATTGCCAATCATATATTTCTATACTGGTGTACTCAGTACAAACTGGTAAAGAAACTCACGGCAGGGATCAATTCAGACTCGTCCTCTTCATCTGGCAAATAGCTCATCCACTGCAAATACCAGTTGAAAGCAGAATCCTCCTCCAGTTCGCACATGGAGTCCCATTCATAATTGTCAGATGATTCTGAATCCATCACTAGTTGAAATCAAATATCTCCACCCCAAGTTTTACTCTGCGGTGATGCTTATTATTTGTAAATATAAACAGTTTGTCTGTTGTTTTGTTTTGCATTAAACGTTAACTTATTTCAGTCTTAACATTTGTTTATCTGGAAAGGCTAGTTGTCCACCTCCTACTCACATTTAGACAAACAATATAATCTTATGTGCACATCCTGGCACTCCAAACTGCTGTACTGATTAATTAAAGTTGTCAGTTGTACCTGTCTGCTTGAAAGGTGTCATTCTTGTGGTTACCCAATCAAAAAGCACCTCTCACTTCACAATCACTAACGATCTCCTCTCCTATTTGCATCAAGTAAATGTTTCAGGAAGATTTTACTAAAACTACTTCCAGCTAAAGGTACTGACATTCTGAAGTAGTGCCACAGACTGTGAATGAAACAATTGTTCTGAGACACTGAACCACACATGCAGCAATGAACTAATCAGCAGCCAGATAAGGGAAGGTAAATGGCAGTAGCAGGAAAAGCTTTATTCACCACAAGGTGACGGTGTGTTAGGTACATCTATAAGACGAATCACCTTTTGACAGGGCATACAGTCCAACAAGGCTGTGAAATGTGTTGCTTCTGTTTAACATTTCGTTTCTCAAAGTCTCTACGCTTTAGTAATTTCCATTGAAAGCAGAATGATTTGCTTCTACATAAAAGTATTTCAGAATGTGTTTAGTCACAGCAGCAGAAACTTTCAACAGGCAGTCAGAACAGATGCTAATGACAACTCAAGTTGTAAGCATTGAAAAGAGAGACTAATGCTCCAAACAAACCAGAATAAACATCCTGCTGTGAGTTCCCTTTAGAAGAAAACTGAGTATCTTAAAATTCTGAAGTGGTTTTTCAACATTTGGGGTTGGAGTCTGGTCAGTGGATGCAACTTGCTTTGTTTCCAGTGACATTTGCTATTTACTGACACGAGTCAGTAAATCAGCATAAATGCACCACCAGCTTTAATGTGCTACAGAAAACATTGTTGGGTTTTCTACAGACACTTCAAAGTAATGCTCTGTCAGTCACAATCATGCAGACCTAGAAAGTCAGCCCCTCCTTACTAGAATGACCTGAAAACAGCCTTGCCAGTGACTTGAGATGAATCATAACAAAATAATGCTGAAGATTTTTTCAGACGTCAAAAGGTCATTTTTCCCCCTAAAATTTCAGCTGTAGACATTGGCATACATACTCAATGTCATCAACAAAATATGCCAGTAAGACTTGCAATATAGTTCAGTATTAAGTCACAGTAGCCAGTAGTCAAAAGTATGTAGTATTGAAAAATTGCTGCTGTCACAAAATAACAAAACTCTTGTGAGTAGCTGCATGCATGTCATAAAACCCTCCTAATGTATCAGGAATGCACTAATAGGGAGTTGCTGATGAAAAAAAAAAACAATAAATCACTTGACATCTACTGACTTGTTTAGATCACATGTAGCACTTCTCCCAAAAGCACTAATATTTCTAAAGTGAGCAAAGACCTGAATATCTACTGGCCATAACAAGGCAAGGAGTTCACAAAAATAAACCACCAAATTTGCATCCAAGAGAAAAGCCATGAAATACTCCACTCTGGCAACTGAAAACTGCTCAGTCTCCCAACTGTAAAGCCTGTACTGTGTGTGCATAGACAGGGTGTTGCTGCTTTTAAATATTAACCTGACTTCAAATACAAAGGGACAGGTACTAGCTGGTACTTCACGTAAAATTGACAGTAAGACATTTGGCTGACAAACAGCCAAATTCTGTCTTGCCCAAACAATCCTTGTCTATCCTTTCTGCACTAATAGTGAGGGCTAACGATCACTGTGGAGCATATGTTTTTCTGGTTGTGTGCTTGGGCATAGTTTTTGTGCATCTGTGTATGTGCGTGCATACATAGTTATGTCAGTTTTTGTATATTTTCAGTAAGGAAGTAAAATATTTTGTGGCTAAGTAATACTGAACATGCAGAGAACTCCTAAAGTATGGCATAAAAAGCAAATAAACTTTAATTGTACAAGCAGGTAAGCGCCTTCACGATACAAAGAACGCTTCATCAGACCATAAAAAATATAGCACAAACACACTGCTTAAATACACAACTTGAAACAAAGTAACTGCCAAAACTATTTGAACAAGTCACATGACTTCAGATATGGTTTTAAAGGTACAGTTCTCATTAAGACCATATCCCTTAGGTTCATAGGTTCATAAGTAAGTACTAGGCTATCTGCCCAAGGGCATTTATAAGCCTAGCCAGAATGTGTTGGCTTTTGCCACCCCCTTAGATTAGTTCCCTGTGCCTCAGAGACATTAGTTCTCTGTGCCACTGTCCAGTAGAGCCACTGCAGTGATCCCCGAGGTAAATTTTCTGTTTCCCATCCACCTGTCAAGGTTTCTCTTGAAGAGTGTTAGGGAGGGGCTCTGCCTGATGTATATTGGAATCCTGTTCCAAAGCATGGGGAGTCTCTGGGATAGGAATCTATCCCTCCAGCATGTCCAATTTATCGTTGTGGTGAGGTTTATATCTCTAGAGCATGTGGCTCTCCGGGATTTGTTTTTTTTTTAGGTGGAGCATGTCCATCAATTCTGGGTTGGACATGGCCTTGTAAGTCAGGCAAAGATCACTCTGAGTAAACGGTATACAACTGAGTACAGCTGGAGTTTCTTGAGTCGGGCTGCATAAGGCATCTGTTTGAAGCCAGTAATCCTCTTGGTGAGGTACTTTTGTGGTCTTTTCAGATGTTGCAGGTGTCTTGTAAGGTACATCCCAAATGGGGCGTTGTATTCTATGATGGGTCTAGTGAGTGATGAGTAGAGAGGCACAATAACCTCTTTTGTTCTAGATGCAAACCCTTTTGTGATTAGGTGGGCCACACAGAAGGATTTGAGAGATTACTATCTACTTGGGTCCCCAGATCCCTTATTACATTTTCTGTATTTAGGGGACTACCACCTATGTGGTAGTTCGCGAGTACTTTGTTTTTTCCAAAAAGGTTGACTATGCACTTTTTGGCATTTAGCTTGAGGCCATGATTTTGACACCAGGTATCCATCTCAGTGAGACCCATCTGGAGTGTGTCTGTATCAGCTGGAGAATCAATTATGGCCCCTAGTTTTCAGTCGTCTGTGAACTTGGTAAGCCATAGTTCTCCTATGCTTGCCTGTACCTCTGAGAAATATATACCGAACAGGAGGGGGCCTAGGACTGAGCCCTGGGAGACGCCACTTGTAACTGGTTTAGAGTCGGACGTAGAGCCTGCAACTCTCACCATGTGGGTTCTATCCATGAGCCAGTGGGCAACCCATCTCGTGACGTAGGGGTTTATGTTCAAGCTGGTGAGCTTGTCTATAATACTAGAATGGGGAATAGTGTCAAAAGCCTTTGCGAGGTCTAGGTAGGCTGTGCGGACCTCCTTTCCCTCATCTAATGCCTTGGTAACCATCTCAAAGAAGTCCACCAGGTTTAAGAGGCATGACCTGCCCTTAACAAAGCCAAACTGGGTAGGGTCCAAGGTTTGGAGGTTCCCAATGTCTCTGTTAATGAGTTCCATAATGATGCGTTCCATAGCCTTGCAGACCAGGCTAGTCAGGCTTATATGGCGATAGTTCCCAGGGTCCATTGTGGCTCCACCTTTGTGGTGTGGGATAACTGTTGCTGTGCGCCACTCTGTGGGTACGTAGCCTGTAGAGAGGCTGAGTTTGAACAGTGTGTTTAGGTGAGGGGTTAGTTCATTTTGGAGCTCTTGTAAGACACAGCCTGGGACACAGTCCGGTCCCACTGAAGCTGTGTTTTTGGCTTTGGATAGGGCTGTTTTAACCTGTGTGTCGGTGATTGATGGGGCCCTACGTTCTTCTGGTATGTTTATGGGCCCTTTAGGGGGTGAAGTTTAGACCTGTGTGTCGGTGATTGATGGGGCCCTACGTTCTTCTGGTATGTTTATGGGCCCTTTAGGGGGTGAGAGGGGGGTGAAGTTTGCACTAAACCTGTCCGCCAGAATGTTGGCAATATCAGTCGGTTCAGTGTATTTTGTGCCATTCTGCACTAACTCAGAGCAGATCTGAGAGTTTCCACTTAGGTTCTTGACATAGCTAAAGAATGCTTTGTGGTTATCTTTGGAGTTATTGGCAATTTTTCTTTCGAAACTAGCCTTGGATGATTTAATGAGGGATCGTAGTTTCTTGCTGATACTGATCAGGGATATCTTTCCTTCTTGGGATTTTACTCTTTTCTGCACTAATTTCCTCCTACTGTTGTATAGATGGTTTATGGCAGGGGTCCACCAGACTGGTTTCCTTTTCTTGGAGGAGTGAGTCTTGGTTTTATTTGGGATAGCACGATCCATGCATTCCTGCAGATGCTCATAGAGTGCCTTTGTAAAGGTTTCAGCAGCTTGGACAGCATCGTCCTTTAGCATGGGGGCTGTGAACCTTTCCACCTCGGTCTTAAGTAATGTGAAGTTTGCTTTTGAAAAGTTTTTCACGGTGGTTTCCTTGATTGGGGGTGGGGGGGGTGGATATTCAGAGTGATTAGTCTATGGTCTGATCTAACCAGCGAGGGGTTAGCCTTCGGTGTGGAACACCGGTCACCCATGTTGGTAATGACGAGGTCCAATATGTTGTTCCCTCTGGTGGGGGTGTTGACCAGTTGATCCAGGGTGTTCGAGTTTATAAATTCTAGGAAGCGTTGGGCAAGGGAGTTAGTACTTGAGTAGTTCTCCCAGTTTATGTTTGGGTAATTGAAATCACCCAGTATTAGGGTGTTTGGTAGGACCTTCATATTTCCCAGTGTCTCCAGAAATGCGGAATGGGGGTCCTGGGCCATGGTTTGTGATCTGTAGCAAGCTACAATTTGGATTGCAGTTTTGCCCATTGTTAGTTGCACATGGATGATCTCTGATGCATTGTGGTGCGCCACTAACCTGGAGGTGTGGGTATCCTTGATGAATATGGATACACCCCCTCCTTTTGTGTTTCGGTCCTGGTGCTGTGGCTGAAAGGTATGGTATGAGTTATAGCCTAGTAGTGCTGGGGTGCTGTCAGGAGCCTTAAACCAGGTTTCTGTTACTGCACAGATGTCAATGTTCTCCATACTGAGGAGTGCCTTGAGTGCATGCATTTTAAGGTTTAGACTTCTGGCGTTGAGTAGCATTACCCTCAGTTTTTGGTTACTTGTGCTATTTATGGTGGTGGGCTTGTCTTTTTAGCCTTGCCTAAAAAAGGCACTATGGGGGTGGCAAGAGCCTTGGCCAGTATTCGAAAGTCTAAGGGTGACAGGTGCAAGCCATCTCTTGCGAAGCAATGTGGCTTGTCGAGCATGTCATCCCAGGCGGACAGATACTGGATCCCCTTTGAATGACACCAGAAACTTAGCCAATTGTTGAAATTGATCATTTTTTTCTTTATACTGTGGCATCATTCTTGGTGAGGGCAGGATGCTACTCAGGGCCAGGGTCATACCGGCCTGGTCTACATGATCAGAGAGCTCTTCCATGTCTCTTTTCATGTAGTCCAGGGAGGTACATCTCAGGTCATTCACACCAACATGGATAATGACAGAGTTGCATTTGTACTTGTTCTGGAGTGACCTGAGTGCTTGTGTTATGTAGCGGATCCTGGCACCTGACAGGCAGCTAACTGTAACCTTCTCCTTATCCAGCCTAGTTAGTGGGACATCAGTGTGCCTAACTATAGAGTCACCTATTACTAGTGTGTTGGGTATGTTATTTTGTATTAAGGACTGTGATTGCATGGCACACTGATTAATGTGAAGTTTGTATTTCATGTTTGATGATGGGGTTTGGAGGTTGCTTGGATGTCTGCTTTGGAGGTCTCTGTTGCTTTTGCAAATTTTTATTTAGAGCCTCCGAGTATGTTTTTATGTATTCATGTTTGTTATTTGCCGGTGTTGGTTTATTAGGTCTATGTGAGACTGGTGGTGTGTTGCAAGTATTACCCTTCTCCTCTTGACTGTCAGTTCCAGTCTTTGGTTGAGAGAGCTTTGCCTCCAGTTTGGCTGTATAATTGCATCTCTCGCATATATTAGTGTTTAGTGGTAGGAGGAGAGGGTTGTCTGTGTACATGAGGCAGTTGTAACATTGCCTCAAAATGCCCAGATTCACCAGTTGGACTGGAGAGTACACCGGAAACTGCCCTTTGGACATACCTGAATAGGCAGAGTAAGCTGTTTTTCTTATTGGCTGGTGGGGACAAATAGAGAGCCTTGTCCTTCTGGACAGTATAGGCGGGGTCTAGTGCTAGGGTCAATTAGTGCTTGCTATGAGTTTTAAGCAAGTGCTTGACTGTGAAATGAATGGCTTGAGTGCTAAAGTTGAAGGTCTGTCTAGTTCCAAGGGAAAAATTGAAGAGTAGTATTCGTGGAGCCGAGAATAGTTTAACTTTAGCTAAACGGCGCTGCCCGGTGCACAAAACTGCACAAATGCGGTTTTTATAGCAGGGAAGTGAAAGAGATAGAAATTAGCCCAAAATGGCTGATAAACTACTAACTTCTGGGCTGAAACCACTCCTCCAGGGACAGATAGGCTGATCAAAGCTCCCCTCTCTCACAGGTGAACAGAGAAACTTCCTTCTATCTAAGTAAGGTATGGGCAACACAGGAACTTGTAACACAGCCCTGGATTCAGCAATAACCTGAAAACTGGACTATACTAGTTCAGAAAGGCGTAAAAAAGTTTTTTTTTTTTTTTTTTTTTTTTTTTTTTTTTCATAAAATAGAGCAGATACAATCAAAATTAACCCAAAATGGACAATAAACTACTAACTTCTGGGCTGAAACCACTCCTCCAGGGACAGATAGGCTACTCAAAGCTTCCCTCTCTCATAGGTGAACAGAGAAACTTCCTTTTATCCAAGTAAGGTATGGGCAACACAGAAACTTGTAACTCAGCCCTGGATTCAGCAATAACCTGAAAACTGGACTATACTAGTTCAGAAAGCATATATATATATATATATATATATATATATATATATATATATATATATATATCCCCCCCCCCCCAGAAAACAGAGTAGATACAATCAAAACAACACTTTAAATGCACAGAAAAGGCCATTGCACTTTAATGTGTAGCCTACAACAGTTAAACAGATTATTTAAACAAAAAAATGACGTAATTCAAGTGCAGGCAGCAAATAAGTACAATATGTAGCAATAACAAACTTTTTAAACAACAGATTCGCTAAAAAAAGATGGCATTTTAGGCATAATTAGTTAAGACAGCAAGAAAAGCAGAAAAATGATACTTAATCACTCCAAAGTCATTCTTTTGTCTCTCTGCTGTTATAGACTCTGCAGAACACCTGGAAGGCACTTGCTGAGCGGAATACAAGTGCAAAAACTGCGCAAATGCGGTTTTATTGCAGGGAAGTGAAAGATATATAAATTAGCCCAAAATGGCCAATAAACTACTAACTTCTGGGCTGAAACCCCTCCTCCAGGGACAGATAGGCTGCTCAAAGCTCCCCTCTCTTACAGGTGAACAGAGAATCTTCCTTCTATCCAAGTAAGGTATGGGCAGCACAGGCACTTGTAACATAGCCCTGGAGTCAGCAATAACCTGAAAACTGGACTATACTAGTTCAGAAAGGCAGGAAACAAGTATTTTTTTTTCAGAAAATAGAGCAGATACAATCAAAATTAGCCCAAAATGACCAGTAAACTACTAACTTCTGGGCTGAAACCACTCTTCCAGGGACAGATAGGCTGCTCAAAGCTCCCCTCTTTCACAGGTGAAGAGAGAAACTTCCTTCTATTCAAGTAAGGTATGCGCAACACAGAAACTTGTAACACAGCCCTGGATTCAGCAATAACCTGAAAACTGGACTATACTAGTTCAGAAAGGTGGGAAACAAGTTTTTTTTTTTTTCAGAAAATAGAGCAGATACAATCAAAACAACACTTTACCCAATTAACCAGTTAAAAAGCTCAAAACTGAGCCCTGTTCCAGCAGTCCTCAATCAGACAAGTTCTAACTGCACAGTCCTGCCACTAGGGTACAGAGAAACCTTCTCCAAGAAAGACGGCCTGAATCAGTGCACAAGTTATATAAACAAAGCTAGATCCAGCCGGCCTGAATCTAGTCTATGCTACAGCAAACAAGGCGTACCGATTTCAGAAAGAAACCGTTCAAGTAAGCATGTGCAGTAAGCCTCTAACCAGAAATTCCCAGCTAAGAAGGGCAGAATCTAGCCTCTCCTCCCACAAGAGTGCAGACCACAAACATTCTTAATGTAAAATAACTGGCCTGAAGCCCAAGTGCTTAACCCAGAACTAATACACTTTTAGAATAACAGACTGCTTGAAGTAAAATAATCCATTCTCATATTCTCTGAAATCAGCTGCAGCACTAAAAAGGGAAAGCATGACCAGAACCTTGACAAGATATATGCTTAGTTGGTGCATTATTCTTATCTAATTTATGAATTTCACAAAGATTTTCACATATACGTTCACAAAGGAAACAGTTGGTCATGCCCACATAAAAGACCAGGCAGGCTAAAATCAGCATAAAATGAAAAAGTAAAGACCTTCTTAGTAGTAGGGTGAATAAAAAATCTCTCCTGATCTATATATTTACATACACTGCAAGGCCTGTAACTATAGGTCCATGTATGTTTGTAAAGCAACATGCAAAACATGGTTACCTTTATAACATAAAAGGTGTTCCAAAGGTTTCCGATTTTTAAAACAGAACCTGGATACCCCCTCACCACTTCTTTAATTCTGTTGTCAGAATGTGCAAGTTCTTTTTCATGATTTCACAAATTTTATTAACATTGGAAGAACAAAAAACAGGCACCCTTAATTTGTCAGGACAAGAGCTATTATTGAGTTACCTATTAGAAACCTGTGGATTTAAGAAATATGGTTTAGCTTTCCCAAACCTATCTATACTATTGGGGGTTAAAAATCTATTGATTTCTTTATGAGAGTATCCCCTGTCAGAAAATTCTTTCTTTAGGTTACTTAAAGCACCTTTAAAACTTTCATCATAGTTATTAAGTCTAGACATTTTCACTCCTTGCCCCTTGTTACAAAAGAAAAAGCAACTGAGTCGTGATTTGGTTGACTTTAAATTGGAGAATGTGTTCTCATGGCCCAAGGGGACTTCAGCAGCTAGTGCAGTGAGTGACTTTAATGAACTACACGTGGATCCTAATGTAGCTGTGACCAATGATAACGTTAATGCTTCTTCCAAGGTTCCTTCCCTGAAACTGGTTAATGAAGTTGTCCCCTCTACCTCAGGGGATGTTCACAGGAAAATCATAGCTTCACCGGCGATGGAATTTCATCAGGTTTTTCCCCCCTCTGTCTTTACCCATAAGGGATATATCGAAGAATGGACGATCGCAGAGCAGAGGAAGGAAAAGGAGCAAGTGCTCAACAGAACAGTTGATGTATGCAACCCTCAAATGGATGTGGGATCCACAGAAGAGACCTTTATTTGGAATATTTCAAGTGTTGAATTGAAGCCCTAGCAGTCTTCTTTGTTGGGGAAGGGACTTTCATTTGTTTCCGCCGTCAAGGCTGATGTTTGTGACACTATTTTGTTAAGATGTTTGTAAAAACTGTTATGTTAGAGCTTATATTTCCAAGTGATTCTAAGAATATGAATGTGTTTATAAGACCTAGCACTTTTGTCCCTCCTTTACACCCTCTACTGAAACCCTTTTCCCAGGTATGTGAAAATGATTTGTTATAACATTTGAATAGTTTTGAAAAAGGTGGTAGGAGGTTTTGTAACCTTGGGAAAGATGAATTTGCAGCTATTAAGGAGCTGCAAGATGCTGATGGGCCGGTTATCCACCCAGCTGATAAAGGAGGGGCAGTAGTGGTGATGGATGGGAATTTTTATTTAGAAAAACTGAATGAATTGCTATCAGATGTTGAAACATATGAGATTGTCCATAAGATAAAATTAAGGCTTTGATACAAGATGTGCATTCAAACTTGTATGACTGTTTGCTGAGTAGATATATTTCATATGAACTTTAAATATCTTACTGTACAGTCCCTTTTGGTCCTCACTTGACATGGTCTTCCAAATACACAGAAGGAAATGAGAAGGCAGTCTATGAGACCCACAGTGTCAGGGAAGGGGTGGCAAACAGAGTCACTCTGTATATATGTAGAGAAAATGTTAAAACCAGTTGTGGACAGAGCCCCTACCATACTTACAGACAGCAAGGATTTTCTACAAAGTTTGTTTAGCCGTGCACAAGACAAGCAGGACATTTCCAGATTGGTGTTTATCACTTTGGATGTGTGTTCTTTATTCACAGCTATACTTAATTCAGTTGGAACTGATTTTGTTAGACTATTTCTTATGAACAACAGTGAATATGCTGAAGGACAGATCAGATTTATCTGTATGTTATTGGAAATGGTCTTGGAGAATGTTTTTGTTTTTGAGAATGAATACTACATTCAGAAAGCAGGAGTTGTGATGGGCACCACGTGTGCTAATTCTTATGCCAATATGATTATGGCACAATGGGAAACCACACAGATTTTAGTAAACAACCAATTTTCAAGCCATATTCGCTGTTATAAACACTTTATGGATGATATTTTTCTCTTGTGGACAGCTTCGATTAGTGCTCTACAAGAGTTTTTAGAATTTCTGAATTATTCGATGAGTTTCTCAGATAGAAGCTGATTTTCAGATGGTAGTGTTATTAAAAATTCAGATTTCACCTTGACTACTAGGTTGTTTAGGAAACCATGCAGAAAGAATAATGTCCTGCATAGAAACAGTATGCAACCCACACACACACACACACACACATATATATATATAGGAATGTTATCAAGGGGCAAGGGATGAGAATGTCTAGACTTAATAACTGATGAAAGTTTAAAGGTGTTGTAAGTAATCTGAAGAAAGAATTTTCTGAAAGCAGATACTGTCATAAATAAATAAATACATTTTTAAACCCTGATAGTATAGATAGGTTTGGGAAACCTAAAGCATATTTCTCAAATCCACAGGTTTCTAATAGATATGACAATCTCAATAATAGCTCCTGTCCTGACAAATTAGGGGTGCCTGTTTTCAATTCTTCTAATGTTAATGAAGTTTGTGAAAACATGAAAAAGAACTGGTACATTCTGACAGCAGATGACAGGATTAAAGAATTGGTGGAGGGTATCAAGGTTCTGTTTTAAGAATCAGAAATATTTGAAACACCTTTTATGTTATAAATGTAACCATGCTTCACATGTTCCTTCATAATGGACAGGGGCCTAGAGTTGCAGGACTTGGAGTGCATGTAAATATATAGATCAGGAGAGATGTTTTATTCACCCTACTAGCAAGAAGGTCTATACTTTTTCTTTTTATGTTGATTGTACGAGTAAGAACCTAGTGTACTTAGCTAAGTGCCAAGCCTGCCTGGTCTTTTATGTGGGTGAGACCAACCGTTACCTTCATGAACATTTTTATGAAATTCGTAAATTAGATAGGAATAATACACTAGCTAAGCATATATCTTGTCAAGGTTCTGGTCATACTTTTACTTTTTTTAGTGCTGCAACTGATTTCAGACAATATGGGAAGGGAGATCTTATTAATAAAATACAGGAATGTGAAATGAGATGGATTATTTTGCTTCAAGCAAATAAGTAATATGGTCTGAATGACACTGTACAATTAAAAACACATCTGAAGTCACATGACTTGCTCAAATAGCTTTGGCAGTTACTTTGTTTCATGTTGTATATTTAAGCAGTGTGTTTGTGCTATATTCTTTGTGGTCTGATGAAGTGTCCTTTGAGACGTGAAAGTGCTTACCTACCTGTAAAATTAAAGTTTTACTTGGTTTTTAAGCTGTGCTTTTGGATTTCTCTGCATGTTTTTTACCTTTGATTGTTTGTGCTACCTTGGAGTAATCGGGTTCCTATTACATGAGCGAATGCTAGAAATAGTGAACGCTCCTTTGTTGAACCCAAACCCATGAAACCACAGAATATCGAAGGAACGGATCAGCAAATTTTTTTCCAGGGAAAAAATTTCCTGAGCCGTTCTCCGGACTTTGCTTTTTTCTTCACTGTGGTGCGATCTCTGAGTTTGTATATTTAAGGGGGGGCATAGCCCCCCCACATTGAGAGGTGTTGGGGGCAAAGCCCCTCCCCACTTTATGCTGCCTGTACATTTTTTTTAGACCAGCAAATTTTTTCCCTGGAAAAAAAATTCGCTGATCCGTTCCTTCGAAATTTTGTGGTTTCGTGCATTTGGGTTCGATAATAGATTGTTCGCTATTTCTAGCGTTCAATCATATAATATGAACCTGAGTAATCTATAAACCTGTACCTGGTGATTTTTTGGTGTTCATGTAATACTGAACCAACTAAAGGAAACATGCCATTTAGGACAGCTGCTTATATTTTAACCATAGCATTCAACTCTTTGCTCAAGAATCACAGACAAAACTGAAAATAATATGGGGAAAAAAGACCACATTCACAGCAAAAGAATTACTAGAACAAGAGGTATTGCACCAATGTGCATTTTCTGAACAATAAGTATAAGACTCTATTGTCTGAAATTTGACTGACTGACTATTACCCTCAGTAAGTTAATAGAAAATTGATTTTATAAGGGACAGAGCAAAAATGAGAGACAGTTGTGAGATTTTAGCCCACATCAATAAATATGAAGGAAGAAAGGCCAGAGATCAGAAACATCTGAGGGATTCTAACATGGAAATTTTTTGTATATCAGTAAGAGATCATAAAAATAAATAAATAAACTAAATGAGTAATTGGGGAGATAGTTTTGCAATATGATGATGTCCATTACCTGATGAGGTCAAAAGGCCACATAATTCTGAACATGATGCATATATCAGAAGAGGATGACATCTGTTAATCAGTAACTGGTCACTGCAATGCAGCCTGTTCAGCTAAAATCCATTCACTGGAGACCTGCAAACTGAACCGGCAACTAAATGACAATGAAGCAAGTTACCTCAAGGTTTGGCATTTTCAATGTTAGTTATAGTATATATACCTCCCAGTGCAAGAATTCTGGAAAAAGCCAAAAAATAATGTGGGAATGAAGGCTCATGGGATAGATTCTAAATATTGCTCTTATAATCTTAGAGAGTTAGGTTTTGCATTAGCATGTATTTTCTGAAGGATATGAAGTCTGCAACTCAAATGCCTGTTACTATTCACTGACTTTAATACTCAAAATGATTTGCCAGAAAATCACAAATTTTATGAGATATAGACCAAAAATATAAGGCAAAAATATGGACATTCTACAAAATTCTGGACAACTGAGAGGTATGAAGCACAGAAGAGTTTGGATGGCTATGGCCATTTTAAAGTGCTGCTTAGCTGCCAGTTCAATATTCTAAATTTGAACAAATTGACTTCTACAGAAAAAACAGCTACTGAGTGGTCTGCATTCCTTATAATTATCAACTGTCCATATACACGGCACAAACAAACAGTGAATCAATAAAATGATTAATGAGAGCATTGTTTTCAAAACTATAACATTTAATGTGCAAACAGCACTGGTTAAATCATGACTTTAGCTTGCCTTTTGAGATAGGTCTCAGTAGCATGTTACTGCTTTTGGTGTATTTAATGGATATCATTTATAAACTGCACCCTGATGAGTACAAACCTTCATTTCAAAAGGGTCATAAAGACTGGAGTGCCACGTAAATACTAACCAAGCTGATGAATGTCATGAATGTAGTGTCATTTAATATTTGTTTCTTGAAGGCAGATGCACCACTACAACACAGCATGTTACAATATCTGATAGTGGGGCCAGCAGTCTACATTTTTGTATGGAACAGACTTTTTCAGCAACAATAATGATATGCTCATGCAAGAGATTTGCGGCTGCAGTTACAAAACCTGTTTTAGGTCAAAAAAGGTTCTAGTGTCTCTTTTATCAATATGAACAATCCGATATCCAAACTCACCATTTCTGTAGATTTGAACAGTTTGAAATCCAAACTCACCATTTCTGTAGATTTTGGGGGGACTACTGCAAACAGTCTACCAGGGAGAATTTATATTTTGCCTGTGTGCAGAGTCTACATTGTCAGCAATCATGGAGCCATGACTCCTCTAATCCATGTCAATGCCCCTACACATTGTTGTGAAGGTGCCTCCACCCCTATACTTCCCTGCTCTAACACCTAAGTTAAAAATGAATGCTGAAAAGACTAGAAAATACACATATATCAGAAGGTTTTTATGTCAGTAACCATCCATAAAATGGAATCCCAACCTAATAACTATGTCAGTTTCAAGTGTTGGAATGCAGCTACGCTATGGGGGGGGGGGTGATGAGTGGTACATTAGGGATTCACTACAGAAGTCCATCTCCAAATTATTTTTTTTTTATAAACATGTTTATTAAATGATCACTTAATACAACAAACATACATTCTTAGAAAATAAATACAGTGGCATACAAGGCATCCTGTGACCCATTAATGTTGGATTTAATGCACATTAGCAAATAAAATGGCATCAGAAATACTCGGTCTATGGATGTAAACCTCTTCTGCAATGTCAGCAGAATGGTTTGGAAGGACTGTTACATTTCGCAGAGGATATTGCTGGTGTGGAACTGTCTCCCCATCCCCATAAAACAAAGTTCAACCCTGTCCATTTTCAAGTGCAACTGAAATCTAGTGATGGGAAACATAATATTTACACCAGAACTCCACTGCACTACTATTTATTTATTTATTTTACATTTGTTAACCGGGCTAGTCCAACTGGATACATGTCCATTTTCAGTGGAGGCCCGAGGAGAAAAGCTCCGAGTTTTCAAAACATTTAATGTTACAAGTAAATTAAAAACAACAGTACAAAAATATATAACAAAATGTTACTAAGAACAAGATTTGTACATAGTAAAAAAATGATTTGACTATTTTCCCACAAAAAAAAAAAATAAGTAAATCGAGAAAAGATGGGGATAAGGTTACTAAGGACATCTACAGGATAAGACAGGATTTGGAAAACAGGATTGGTGGTTAGATGGGATAGGTAGAGCTGGACAGAGTAGAAAGGTCAGTGAGTAATTATGATTTAAGGATCAACTTTAACAGAGAAAAAATTTGAGGGAGACATGGTAGAGCAGAGGACAAGGAAATGAAAAAGCAGATTAGTCAGGGTTATTGCAAGAGCATAACCAGTGGTTGGAGAGGAAATGTTTAAGGTTAGTTTTGAATAGTGGGAGAGATGTAAGAGCTGTTAGGTCAATTGGTAGGAGGTTCCATATTTTACCAACAAAGTTAGAAAAAAAGAGTCTCTCCTGCAGAATTATTAGATAAAGAAGTTTGCATCTGCATTTTTTTAGTTGAGCGTAACTTTTTCAGGTTATGGTATGGCGTTATGAGGGTAGAGAGAGTGGGGGTATTGTTAGGTTGATAAAGGACTTTATGGGCAATAATAAGTTGGTTAAATTGTAGGAGGTGAGGTAATTCAAGCCAGCCTAGTTGTTTTAGGTTTTGACAGTGATGAGTCCTATATGGTGAGTTAGTGGCGAATCTGGCAATGTTATTATAAGATCTAGCTAGTTTGTTATAATTATATTGGGACAGGTTTGTCCCAGGTCACAAGTCCACTACTAATGGACAAAGCAGCTCAAAAATGCTTTGTCCTATCCATAACATCCACTCAAATTATCTATGGTATGATCCCAGTTATTCTCATTAGGGGTAATATATAATTATCGATCAAGGGATAGGGAAGGCCAATCTATGACCAAATGGTACAGGTTATTTCAAGCACAAAAAGGGAAACTGGCTAAGATTAAAATGGCCCACAAGAGCAGCTAGCCTACTACTTACCTGTGAACGTATAAATAAATAAGAGAGTCTTAAATAATAAGCAGAACACATTCAAAACCATACTCCATAATATCTGTGATGATGCTGAATAACACCAAAAACATTTAGGGTAAGATCAAGCTGGATTCAGCACTAAGCGACCTAGACAATCACCTAGGGCCCATTGGCTGAGGGAGCTGCCACAAAATTTACTTTTAAATTTAAAAAAAATGAATAAATTACGTCTTCCTTAAGAACGCCCCCCTGTGTCTGTGCATGAAACACATTTAATATCCCTGTGTGTGTCAATGCACACACCTGCTTATTATATGTACACGCACAAACAAATTCTACTGCTTCTGCCTGCTTCTTCAGTCCCCAGAATAAAGTATTATGTGTGTTCCTTCTGCCTACTTCTGTCTACAAAAGCACAAATGCATTCTGTTGGGGGGGGATGTAATGCCCTAGTTAGGGATGGCAGGTTAGTTAATTTGCTCAAGCTCACACCCTGTACCTTGGTTATAGAAAACAAGAGGTTGAATCCTGTACACCAACTACCAGACTACTCAAAAAAAAGAGTTTCATGAGCATCAATGCATTTTCAAGGAACTGTGAGTTTCAGTGCATTTTTCACGGAATTGAGACCTTCAGTGCATTTTCAAGGAATTGTAAGCTTCAATGGAAGAGAAGTTTACTGCTGTACATTTAAAACAGACTTAGAATGAGCAACTCTTTTGTTTAGCAAATGGTTGTCACTGTTTGTGCTATAGAATATGAAAGCACTCTTAGTAGCACAACAGGTAACATACTTCATGCAGAAGGCTTTAGGTTCTACTTCACACCATGTAGATGGATTGCTGATACAGTGCTGTACTTTAAGGAGGGATGGGGGTGCTGCAGTCCTGAATGTGTCCTCCTTTGGATGACATGTCTATTAACTATGAACTTGTTGCCAGTTTGCCATCCATTCTCTAGTGCACCAGCTTACCATTTATTTTAATATAATGTAGGCAATGTATTCATCAAGGGCAAGGGGAAGGTTAGCACAATAGCTGAAATGTTTACCTCACAAACACAAGGTATATAATTTGATTCTCACCTTTAACAAATTGGCTAAACTTAACACGGCCCAGAAAAGCAGCTAGCCTAATACTTACCTATGAATCTATGAAGAACACATGCATGTATGCACAGTCCTAAAATTGTGTGCAAGGGACCCATGATTTAAAAACAGCCCAAAGGTAAACTTAATCCGACCTGATTCACTTTCTTTGAATATGGGTTTCAATGCCATTTCAATTAATGTGAGTTTCAGGGGCCGAAAAGTTTATTGTTAATGTCAAGTCTGTTTTCATTCTGAGACTGTATTGTTTTGTTTTGCAAATGTCTATCAGTGCTTGTGCTACGATATTTGAAATAAAAGTTTTAAATTACATCCAAGTATCTGGAAACATTGTAGAAGTAAAGAAGAAAACAATATGCACACTGACAGATTTGAACAGTGCTTATGATAACTGCAGAGAAATAGCCAAGTAATGGGACACAGGAATAGCTGCTGGGGGTGGGGGCTGCTGTGTGTGTTTGTGGGGGGCCCAATCCATTATCCTGCCTTGGGTACCATTTGACCCTGACTTGGTTCTGGGTAAGATGCTCTAAAAGATAACACATTTACAATTGTGTTTTTATAGCATTTGAGAAGGGCTGACTAGCCTTTTGCTGATAAAACACAAAACACCTAACTTGAACAGGATTTACTTATTTGCTGGTTTCAGTTCCTATCTTTGCTGTAGCAGCTTAACTTTGATCACAGAAAACTGGCATAGCCAATGTATGTTAAGACTATGGCAAGGCCTAAATCACTCTGCAATAAATGTAATATAAGTGTACAGTCTGAAGCAGACTTCAAAATAAATTTACAAGAAATAGGGAATGGCCCTTTCAAAGCCTGTATATCTCAAAAAAATTGCATATAGGCATTTACAATTCCAAATTTCTCTTGATAGTCTTGGCAAATGTCAAATGTGATTATCAGGTAGGAGAGCTTCTGAAAAAAAAATGAGGGCTATGGAACATTATTATAAAATGGAGAGCGGAGATGAAGTCCAGATCTTGTCCTTCGTGTGATCATGAAAGCTTAAGACAATCAAATACTGGATTACAACCATGATGAGGTCAAACCACAAGGAAAAGACATCATTATTAACTGTACAGATGGATCATCACAGTTTGTAAGTGAAAATGATAGGACAGGAGGCACAACACAGCACTGCAGAGGAACTGATAAGTTAATGGTAATTTATTTACTTACTTACTAGTTTCAGCAGGGTGTTTAGGCTGGGCCATATCATCATCGTTTCCAGTCATGATCCAGGACAATCCCAATATACATACAGTGCATATAAAAAGTTTACACAGCCCTCTTAAAATGCTAGGTTTTTGTGATATAAAAAATGAGACCACAATAAATCATTTCAAAACTTTTCCCACCTTTAATGTGGCCTGTAACCTGTACACTTCAATTGAAAACCAAACAAATCTGTTAGGGGATAAAAATATAACAAATAAAAAACATACAATAAGCTGGTTGCATAAGTGTGCACACCCTTAATCTAATACTTTGTTGAAGCACCTTTTGATTTAATTACAGCACTCAATCTTCTTGGGTACACACCTGCCATCAATTAAGGAGACTCTGATTAACCCCAAATAAATTTCAGCTGTCTTAGTAGGATTTTCCTGACATTTACTCGGTTGCCTGCTACAACAAAAGCCATGGTTCACAGAGAGCTTGCAAAGCATCAAAGGGATCTCATTGTTGAAAGGTATCAGTCAGGAGAAGGGTACAAAAACATTTCCACAGCACTGGATATATCATGGAACACAGTGCAGACAGCCATCAAAAAGTGGACAAAATATGGGACAACGGTGACGTTGCAAAGAACTGGACGTCCCTCCAAAATTGATGAAAAGACAAGACGAAAACTGGTCAGGGAGGCTGCCAAGAGACCTACAGCAACACTGAAGGAGCTGCAGGAATTTCTGGCAAGTACTGGTTGTGTACTACATGTGACAACAATCTCCAGTATTCTCCATATGTCTGGGATATGGGGTAGGGTTGCAAGATGGAAGCCTTTTCTTACACAGTAAAATATCCAGGCCAGGCTAAAATTTGCAAAACAATACATCAAGTCTCACAAAAGCATGTGGGAAAATGTGTTATGGTCTGATGAGACCAAGGCTGAACTTTTTGGCCACAATTCCAAAAGGTACGTTTGGCACAAAAACAACACTTTGCATCACCAAAAGAACACCATCCCCATGGTGAAGCATGGTGGTGGCAGTATCATGCTTTGAGGTTGCTTTTCTTCAGCTGGAACTGGGACTTTAGTCAAGGTGGCAGGAATTCTGAACGGTTCCAAATACCAGTCACTTGTGGCCCAAAACCTTCTGGTGTCTGCCAGAAAGATGAAGATGAAGAGGAATTTCACCTTTCAACATGACAATGACCCCAAGCATACATCCAAATCAGCAAAAGAATGGCTTCACCAGAAGAAAATTAAAGTTTTGGAATTGCCCAGCCAGAGCCCAGACCTAAATCCAATAGAAAGTCTGTGGGGTGACCTGAAGAGGGCTGTGCACAAGAGATGCCCTCGCAATATGACAGATTTGGAACATTTTTGCAAGGAGAGTGGACAAATATTGCCAAGTCAAGATGTGCCATGCTGACAGACTCCTACCCAAGAAGACTGAATGCTGTAATTACATCAAAAGGTGATTCAACAAAGTATTAGTTTAAGGGTGTGCACACGTATGCAACCAGCTTATTGTATGTTTTTTATTTTTTATATTTTCCCCTAACAGATATGTTTGGTTTCAATTGAATTGTACAGGTAATAAGTCACATTAAAGGTGGGAAAAGTTTTGAAATGATTTATTGTGGTCTCTTTTTTTTTATATCACAAAAAACTGGCATTTTAACAGGGGTGTGTACACTTTTTATAACCACTGCATTTTATGAACAGTATAAATGTTTAAGGATGCATATATAATACAGACTAATGCACAAAAAGACTAATGACTTCCTGTATCCAAATAGGACATTCAGGTCCAGGCATTTATAAGCTGCTTGTGTATCCCTGCTACATTTAAACTACAACAAAAAAAAAAAAAAATCTTGCTTTTTTCCCCACTTTCTCAAAGTTAAGAAAGTTCAGTTACAGATTTGCTGTTCTGAACTGTTTGCAAGTTTCTAGAAGGCCAGTGTTTGCTTGGGCTAAAGGGAAGTCTCTGTGTTCACCAGTGGGAGTGGTTAACACTGAACAGCCTGCCTGTCCCTGGAGGAGTGGTTACTACCTAGAAGCTGTAGTTTTATTGGCCATTTTGGGTCAATTCTAAACTCCTTGATCTCTCTCTCTCTTAAAGCCCTATAACTCTTTTTGCACGTTTTGCGCACTGAGCAGAGTCGGGCAGCGCCGCCTAAACAGGTTTAAACTATTCCAGACTTCACAAAGTCTGCTCTTCACTTTTTCTCTTAGAGCTGCTCAAACTCTCAAAGTAATCACTCTATTCTCTTTCTAAAGCCCTGCACTTGCTCAGCTCTTATAAGGAAACACTAACTAACTGAAGCACTACACCCTCCTTGACTTCTCATAAGTTTTAGACTCCCGATTGATCTTTCCTGATCAAGTGAAAAATCAGTTCCCTTCCCTAATCTGATCAGTAAAAAAAACAGTTCCCTATACTAATCTGGTATGTCCAAGGGTCAGTTTCAAGGTTACTCTCCAGTCCAGCTGGTGAATCTGGGAATTTTGAGGCAATGTTACAATTGCCTTATGTACACAGACAACCTTTTCCTCCTTCCAACAAACTCTAATACATGTGAGAGATGCAGTTACACAGCCAAACTGGAGGCAGAGCTCTCTCAACCCAAGACTGGCACAGTCAGTCAGGAGGAAAAGGTAACCACCCACACCACAAATCCAGTCTCACACAGACCTATTGCATCTGCATACCCAACACATAAACACACAAAAACATACTCGGAGGCTCTAAATGAAAATCTGCCTAAACAGCAAAAACCTCCTAAGCAGATATCCAAGCAACAGCCACCCCTCAATACCCACAAATCACATATCTCATAAAATCAGTGTGTCTCACAGTCACAGCCCATAAGGCCAAACAACACACCAAATACACTTGTTATAGGGGACTCTATTGTCCGGCACACTCACGTCCCACTCACCAGACTGAACAAGGAGAAAGTCACTGTAAGCTGCCTGTCGGGTGCCAGGATTCGCCACATAACGCAATGACTCGGGTCACTCCAAAGCAAGTACAAGTATGACTCCGTCATTGTCCATGCTGGTGTGAATGACCTGAGACATACCTCCCTGGATTACATGAAAAAAGACATAAAGGAGCTCTCTGACCATGTAGCCCAGGCTGGTATGTCCCTGACCTTGAGTAGCATCTTGCCCTTATCAAGAATGACGCCACAGTATAAAGACAAAATGATCAGTTTCAACAATTGGCTAAAGTATTGGTGTCATTCAAAGGGGATCCAGTGTCTGTCAGCCTGGGATGACATGCTCGACAAGCCACGTTGCTTCGCTAGAGATGGCTTGCACCTGTCACCCTTAGGCTTTCGTATACTGGCCAAGGCTCTTGCCACCCTCATAGTGCCTTTTTTAGGCAAGGCTCAAAGGACAAACCCACCTCCATAGACAACCCAAAGATAAAAAAACTAAAAGTAATGCTACTCAATGCCAGAAGTCTAAACCTCAAAATGCACGCACTCGAGACTTTCCTCAGTATGGAGAAAATTGATGACTGTGCAGTAACAGAAACCTGGTTCAAGGCTCCTGAGAGCAACCCAGCACTACCAGGTTATAACTCATACCATGCGTTTCAACCCCAAAATTCGGACCGAAGCACAAAAGGAGGGAGAGTATCTATATTCATCAAAGATACCTACACCTCCAGGTTAGTGGCACTGCATGAAGCATCGGAAACCATCCATGTGCAACTAACAGCGGGCAAAATTGCCTTTCAGTTTGTAGCTTGCTACAGAACACCCTCCCTATTACAGGAACCCCACTTGGCATTCCTGAGAACACTGGAAAATATGAAGGCCTCTCCAAACACTATGTTATTGGGTGACTTCAACTACCCAAACATTGACTGGGAAAACTACTCAAGCCCAAACACCCTCGCCCAACGGTTCCTTGAATTTATAAACTCTAACGCAATGGAACAACTGCTCACCACTCCCACAAGAGGGAACAACATATTGGACCTGGTCATCACCAACATGGGGACTCTATGTTCCACACCAGAGGTAAACCCCTCATTGGTAAGATCAGACCATAAACAAATTTCCCTGGACATCCATATCCTGTCCCCAGCCAAGGAAATCACTGTAAAGAATTTCCTCAAAAGCCAACTTTGCACGTCTCAAGACTGAGGTGGAATCCTTCAAAGCCCCTGGGCCAGAGGATAATACAGCCCAATCCACAGAATCCTTTACAAATGTATTCTATGAGCACCTGCAGGAATGCATGGATCGTGCTATCCCAAATAAAACCAAGACTCTTTCCTCCAAAAACAGGAGACTGGTCTGGTGGACCCCGGCCACAAATAAGCTATACAACAGAAGGAGGAAGCTACTACATGACAGAGCAAAATCCCAAAAAGGGAAGGCATCTCTGATCAGTATTAGCAAGAAACTTTGATCCCTCATAAAATCATCAAAGGCCAGTTTCGAAAGAAAAATTGCCCTAGACACTAAAGATAATCACAAGGCCTTCTTTAGTTATGTCAGAAACATGGGCGGAACCTCCCAGATATGTTCTGAATTGTTGCATAACGGTGCAAAATATACTGAACCTACAGACATAGCCAACATCCTGGCAGACAGATTCAGCGCAAACTTCTCCCCCCCTTACCCCCAAAGGAGCAAACGCCTATCCCAACTGAATGTAACCTCCCTGACATCACAGATGCACAGGTGAAAGCTGCCCTCTCCAAAGCAAAAAACACAGCATCTATGGGTCCGGACGGTGTCCCAGGCTGTGTCTTACACGAGCTCCAAGAAGAACTGAACCCTCACATTTAGTCACTGTTCAAACTTAGCCTTACTACAGGATATGTACCCAAAGAATGGCGTACAGCTACAGTGGTCCCACTCCAAATAGGTGGTGCCACAACGGACCCCGGAAACTATCGCCCCATAAGCCTGACTAGTCTGGTCTGTAAAGCTATGGAGCGTATTATCATGGAACTCATAAACAAACACATTGGGAGCCTCCAGACACTGGACCCTACCCAATTCGGCTTTGTTAAGGGCAGATCTTGCCTCTTAAACCTAGTTGATTTCTTTGAAACAGTTACCAAAGCCATAGATGAGGGCAAGGTAGTCCACACAGCCTACCTGGACCTCGCAAAAGTCTTCGACACAATACCCCACTCGGGCATCATAAATAAGCTTACCAGCTTAAATATCAACCCCTATATCACAAGATGGGTTGCAAACTGGCTCAGAGATAAAACCCACATGGTCAGAATCGCAGGTGCCATGTCCGAATCCAAACCAGTTACAAGTGGCATCCCACAGGGCTCAGTTCTGGGACCTCTCTTGTTTGGTATATACTTCTCTGAGGTTCAGGCTAAGACGGGGGGATTATGGCTGACAACATTCGCAGATGACTGCAAACTAGGGGCCATAATCGAATCTCCAGCTGACACAAGCATCCTCCAAAAGGGTCTCACAGAGACGGATGCTTGGTGCCAGAGCCGCGGCCTCAAGCTAAATGCTAAAAAGTGCATAGTCATCCCCTTTGGGAAAAACAAGGTGCCCACAAATTACCACATAGGTGGTAATCCATTAAGTACGGAAGAAGTAATTAGAGATTAGGGGACCAACGTAGATAGTAATCTCTCCTTTGATAATCATGTTGCCAAAGTGGTTAGAAAGACCTTCTATATAGCCCACCTTATCACGAAAGGGTTCGCATCTAGATCAAGAGAGGTCATTGTGCCCCTCTACTCGTCACTCATCAGGCCCAAAATTTAATACAATGCCCCTTTTGGGATGTACCTTACCCGACACCTGCAGCAACTGGAGAGACCCCAAAAGTACCTCACCAAGAGGATCATGGGCTACAAACAGATGTCCTATGCAGCTCGACTAAAGAAACTCCAGCTCTACTCAGTTGCTTACTGCCTACTCAGAGGCGATCTATGCCTGACATACAAATCCATGTCAAACCCAGAATTAATGGACATGCCCCACCTCAAAAAATCCAAGTCCCTTAGAGCTACACGCTCCAGTGACCTAAACCTCAGCACAAAAATAAATAGGACATGCTGGAGGGACAGATTCATTTCCCAGAGGCTCCCCTCACTCTGGAATAGAATCCCAATTCATGTTAGACATAGCCCCTCGCTGACTATCTTCAAGCGAAATTTGGACGCGTGGATGGGAAATCGCAAATTCACCCCTGGGATCTCTCCTGTGTCCCTGCTAGACAGAGGCACAGTAAACTAATCTTAAATTTATTTTTCTGAAGTGCAGGCAAACATAGGGGGATTGTGGCTGACAAAATTTGCAGATGACTGCAAACTGGGCACCATAATTGACACTCCATCAGACACAGACATCCTCCAGAGAGGTCCATTAGAAATGGATAACTGGTGCCAGAGCCATGGCCTTAAGCTAAATGCCAAAAAATGTATAGTCATACCCTTTGGGAAAAACAAGGTAACCCCTAATTACCACATAGGTGGTAATCCATTAAACACAGAAGAAGTTATCAGGGACCTGGGGACCCAAGTTGACAGTAACCTCTCTTTTGACACTCACATTGCCAAAGTGGTTAGGAAGACCTTCTACATTGCCCACCTGATCATGAAGGGATTCACATCCAGATCAGGAGAGGTCATTGTACCCCTGTACTCTTCACTTATCAGACCAATAATTGAGTACAATGCCCCATTCGGAATGTACCTTACCCGACACCTGCAGCAGTTGGAAAGACCCCAAAAGTTCCTCACCAAAAGGATAAAGGGACTCAAACATATGTCATACGATGCCCGACTGAAGAAACTCCAGCTCTATTCAGTCACATACCGTCTGCTCAGAGGTGATCTGTGCCTGACATACAAGGCCATGTCCAACCCGGAATTAATGGACATGCTCCACCTCAAAAAATCCAAATCCACCAGAGCCACAAGAGCAAGAGACTTAAACCTCAACACGGATATAAATAGGACGTGCTGGAGGGACAGATTCATCACCCAGAGACTCCCTACACTATGGAACAGAATCCCAGTCCATGTGAGGCAGAGCCCCTCACTGACTCTGTTCAAGAGAAATCTTGACGAGTGGATGGGAGATCGTAGGTTTACCCCGGGAATCATCTCTGTGTCACTGCTGGACAGAGGCACAGCAAACTAATCGGTATAGTATTCTCATCCTAAGGGGTGGTGAAAGCCACACACACTCTGGCTAGGCTTATAAATGCCCTAGGGCAGATAGCCTAGTATGAACCTATGAATCTATGAACCTATGAACCTAAAAGGGTACCTTCTGTGACCTACTTTACAGAGGCACAGTAGGCTAATCTACTAGGGAGGTGGAAGCCAAATACACTCTGGCTAGGCTTATAAATGCCCTAAGGCAGATAGCCTAGTATCTACCTATGAACCTATGAACCATAAGGTACATGGGTGCCAGGCCTGGTGTAAATTTCCTACTCCCTATCCACTAGTCTAGGTTGCGCTTAAACTGGGTAATGGACAAACTCAGCTTCACATCGATGAGAAGCCTGTTCGGTAGGAGGGGCAGTCCCTGGAACACATATCTATCTGTCCAGCATGTTCTGTTTAAGTCACAGACAAAATTCAGGTCCCTAGACTTTCTTATTTTTGGTACTGTTTAACTTGTGAATATGCAGGAGATTCGGGTTCCATACACTAAATCGAATTTTCACTAATTCGAAATAGTGCATGGAATGCTCACTGCAGCGAAAGTGCACTTAATCGAAAGTGCGCTTACGCGAAGTTCAGTACAATGAACGGGTGTTTTACTGAACTTCCATGCAGTACTCACGGACCTTAGGGTTAGGGCACGGGTCATAGTAATGGGCTATCCCCTTACCCTAACCCTAAGGTCCTTGACTATCGTACCATAGTGGAGGCATAGCTTGTTTTTTATGTCCTCCACTGTGCTGTGGTGTTTTCTGTGAAGTGCACTTAAGCAAAAGTTCACTTTCATTAAAGTGAACTTTCGCAGGAGTGAGGCTTCCTGTTACAAGTTCGAAGTAGTGAACTTTCGTTCTTGTAATAGGAATCCAGGAGATTCATAAGTGTGGGGTTTGCAGATGCCTTGCAAGCCAAGGATAGATCACCCCTCAGCAATCAACAGGAGACTGAGTAGAGGGAGAAGGCTTTAAGGTACTCTGTTTAAGGCAGGTTTGTTACACCCTGTATTCTTTTTCTAAGGAATCTCTGAGGCTACTTCAGCTGCTGCAAAGGCCTGGTCAGGTATATATCGAAGAAAACAGTGTACTCTATGACTGATTTGATAAGGGCAGAGTACAGTGGGAAAAACTAATCCAGTCAGTTGGAGTGGGAATAGAACCCACAGCCTTCAAAAATCCTTCCAATAAAAGCAAGCGTGCTACCTGCTGAGCCATTACACTTACTGTAACCAATTCAGATGTAATAATGCACTTTACAATGGCAAACTGTCTCTCTAAATACATTATTTAAGTGGTATTGATCTACTTTTGATGTACACTTTAGGAGTAATAAATGAAAAGGTATCGCTGAACTGTTTGAAATCAGACTGAGGACATCAATGTTGTGGCAAAACAAATATTTCACAGTGAGCTGCGAATGGCCTAACAAGACTTGCAACTGATAGTCGCTGCTCTAAATAGGAGTCGAGCAGATACATCACTGAAATCTTATTGCTTTTAAGAACTGCAAATGGTTTGTTAACTAATGTACCAATTAAGTTTTTCCCTAAAAAGAATAATGATCCTGAATGCATTATGGTATACAGTAACTCTTAACGACATCATCTAGCATACAATGTGCATCTTATCTTCTTAACAAGGTTTTGTTTCCTGCCTTACCAGAAGCAGCCGCCTCACTGTCAGGTCTTTTCAGGGAATACCGAGATTCCTTAGAATGTCTAAAAGTTTTTTTAGGGAATACTGACATTCATTGGGAAGTATCCTATGGTCTAAAAGTCTTTTCAGGGCATCCCAAGATTCCTTAGCAGATATCCTATAGTCTAAAACTCTTCAAAGGAAATATCAAGTCTTCTCAGAAAATACCAAGATTCCTTAAGAGTTATCCTATAGTCTAAAAAGAGAGAGAGAGAGTATTCCTGGTACAGGAGTGCATGAAGCAGAGGGTAGAACAACATGCCACACTACTTCTCAGGAAAGCACTTTGCCTTAAAGACTGTAAAGCATTAACATTTGTATTTAACAAATAAGAAAAAGAAGTGGCATATTTGTTTTACAGTTGTCTGCAATCACAGGGAGTCATCTGACAGGTATAAAGTAAAACATGGGAGGCCAGACTGCAAATAAGAGAGGAGGGCACTTTTGCAGTAACTATGTGAGCCTGAGAAGTGCACTCTTGCTGAAGCAAGTTTTCCCCCCTGGTTTCAGTGAAAGCCTGCCTACAATGGATTTAATATAAAAATGTCTTGCCTGCCAAAGGCCTAGCCATTGTTCTAGTGGAATACCCTGAACATCAGAAATGCTGACCTTCAATAGACTCTTCAACCTCTAATGGGGTACAAAGAACATTTTACTTAATTAATTTACTAATTAGATACATTCTGGAGAACAATTTATTTATTTTATTTATTTTACATTTGTTGACCGGGCTAGTCCAACTGGATATATGTCCATTTTCAGTAGAGGCCCGGGGAGAAAAGCTCCATAAGTTGTACAAGTTCACAAAAGGCATAAAAATGTTACATGAGAAACATAGCAATTTAAACAGATGATTTAAAAAGATAAAATAAGATACAAGAATTTTTTTTTTTTTTTTTTGAGTGAGCATTAGTCTGGATTAGTGCAGGAGCAAAGCCAGTGTTTATTGAGATGAATTTTTAGTTGATTTTTAAAAAGTTGGAAAGAGGTTAAAGAAGTGATATCAGAGGGTAGTTTATTCCATGTTTTTCCAACAGAGTTGGAGAATAAACAAGGTAGAAAAGTTACAAAATCTTCTATATGGGGGCTCAGAATTGTATTCCGGGGGGGGGGGGTGCAGCAGTTATGGTAACAGCTGTGCCATCTGTACAGCAGGCTCCTAAAAGGTCTATGATTTCTGCCACTGTTGCTGTGCAGCACTAGTGCAGCCAAGCATACACCATGTACACCTACAGTATACAGTTTCTGCTGCAAAATAAGGTGCTACAATTCAAATGATTTGAAAAGTTTGACACATATGCCATGGTTTGTAAGCATATATTTAATTAAATGTTTTCTTTTTTTCAGAAAGGTTCATTTGCTAAATGGATTATTTGTAGGCTTGCATTTTTTATGGTTGGGAGTGGGTCACATTCTGAAAGTCAGCTTACAGTTCCAAAAATCCTGGCTACACCCCTGCAGTGCACTACTAGAAACCAATGTTTAAAAAGTAGTCCACAATGTGTGCAGTTGCCTTATACTTTCGTATAAATTACTGGAAGTCATGTTTTGAGCTTGCACTGCTTTTTGCTGAACAGCTATAGCACTTTTCCCAGTCAGTGTTTTTATGTTGCCTTTTGTAGCTGATTTTCCTTCAGGTCCTTTTTTCCTGGCATTCAGGCAGTACACTTACTGGCCAGTTACTGAAATTTACTCAGAAATCTAGGTCTACTGGCCTTCTCTGCTAAGTTTCTGTTTTTACACTGGGAGAGCTAGAATTAAGCTCTTACCTAATGTGCAGCCATCGTGGAAGTGGCTTTCAAGACAGCTTGTCCTAAACTGACTAAAATAAAAGGTGGAAATGTAAAGAGGTTAACAAAAGGGATAAAGGCAGGAAAAAATAATTCCATACATATGAGGGGAAAAGGAAAATAGTACACAAAACAATATGTGATCTAGTAAAGAAACTGAAGGGCCACAGGGAAGAACTACAGTAACAAATATTTTGAACAAATGTTTTGCTGAGGTTCAAAAACAAAAGAAAAAGGGAATGAATTCCAGATTGGGAAGAAGGTATTCAGTAATGGGAGAGGTGAACAGATGCAAAAGTAGACAAAGGAAAAGTAGAAGAGGAGAAGGTGCAAGACCCACAAGGAACACCTTACAGCAAGCAAAAAAGGTAGCTGAAATAGAATTATAGAAGCACCACTCACGTCACAGAGATATGCACAAAATTCCTCTTGGGAATATAATCCAAAGAAATGTCTACATGTCATGGTCTTTCTACTACATAGGGAAGAATCAAACAGCAAAGCATGTTGCAACAGGGCAGTTCATGCAGCTTTAGGAGTAGCGGGTAATATCATGGAAGATGTCACTCACCAGGTCAGAATAAAACAAGCGAGCATCCCACTCAGTTTGGTTTTGTGGAAGGTAGATCATGCCTACTCAACCTGGTCGACTTCTCTGAGTCAGTCACCAGAGCTGTGGATGAGGGCAAGGCAGTTCATACAGCCTACCTCGATCTGGCCAAGGCCTTTGATACCATTTCTCACTCAGGAATTATTGATAAACTCACCAAACTAGGCATCAACCCCTATATCAGCAGGTGGATTGCAAACTGGCTCACAGATAGAACCCACAGTGTGAAAGTAGCAGACTACAAGTCAGACTGCCGACCAGTCATGAGTGGAGTCCCACAGGGATTGGACTGGGTCCTCTCCTGTTTGGTATCTACTTCTCAGACATCCAGGCCAACATGGAGGGACTCTGGCTGAACAAGTTCGCAGAAGACTGCAAGCTGGGAGCCATTATTAACTCCCCAAGTGATGTAGACATCCTACAGAAAGGCCTCACTGAGACCAATGACTGGTGTTGAAACCATAGCCTTAACCTTAATGCCAAAAAAATGCATCTTCATCCCCTTTGGGAAAAACTCAGTTCCCACTAATTACCACATTGATGGGAGCCCACTGAACACTGAAGGTGTTATAAGAGATCTGGGGACACAGGTTGACAGCAACCTCTCCTTTGACCACCACATTGCCACTGTGGTCAGAATGTCCTCCTATGTGGCACATCTCATTACCAAGGGTTTTGCATCCAGGAAGAAAGAGGTCATCATCTCTCTCTACTCTTTCCTCATTAGACCAATCATCGAGTATAATGCCCCATTTGGAATGTATCTCACTAGACACATGCAACAGCTGGAAAGGTCACAAAAGTACCTCATGAAGAGGATCCTAGGCCTTAAACACATGTCCTACATGGACAGACTCAAAAAACTCCAGCTATTCTCTGTCTCATATCATCTACTAAGAGGCGATCTCTGCTTGACTTACAAAGCCATGTCTGACCCAGCTCTGTTAGAAATGCTACATCTAAAGAAATCCCAGTCCCTCCGCACTACATGCTCCAGAGACCTCAACCTCATTATCACAACCAACAAAATATGCTGGAGGGACAAGTTCATAACACAGAGACTGCCCATGCTCTGGAATAGACATCCCATACATGTCAAACAGAGCACAGCACTGGCCTTCTTCAAGAGAAATCTTGAGTGGATGAGAAATAGAAATTTCACCCCGGGGATCACTCCAGTGCCTCTACTTCATACAGGCACTAGGAACTAACCTTGGGCGGCACGATGCCAGGGCACTTCTCTCGGCTAGGCTTGTAAAGGCTCCAGAGCCATTAGCCTAGTATGCACCTATGAACCTATGATTCAACAAGATTAGTAAGGAAATTATTTACAAACTATATTCAGGAACAACAGTTGTTTCAGACTGTAAAAAAACCTACCAGGGGATGGAACATGCTAGACATTGTTTGTGTTCCTAAAGAAATTACTGCAACTTCAAGTCAAGTTTTACCACTATTGATGTGCAGTGATCACGGGGTTATAAAGGTTAATTTGTTGCTATATAATTCTGCCAAACTGAAATCTAAACCAATGCACAGAAAGTTAATTACAGATTATATGGAAGCAAAACAGTCACTATGTAAAACTAACTGGAGTGAGGTGTTCAGTGGAAAAACTGCAGATCGAATGTGGAAAGTTTTGAAAGAGAAACTGTTTGAGTGCAAAATATCAAAAAAATGTTTAACATCAGGATCTAGGCATACAACATCAGGGGGATATATTTCCATAAGAACAAGATATCTGATTAAGGTGAGAGACAAAAAATATAAGAAACAGAAGACAGGTCGAACTACAACTTTGAAAACTGAAATAAACAAGCTAGACAAACAGATTAAGCATAGTGTGAGACAAGATCAAGAAAAATTTGAAGAAAATTCATATAAAGATATTGAGCATAAGAGGAAACCTTTTCATATATACATAAGATGTAGAAGGACTAAAGACACATAAATTGATAAACTGTGTGCAGATTCTAAAATTTATTCTCAGACACAACAGATTATGGATATATTTACAAAATCTTATGCAAAATAGTTTGGCTCCACCAAAAGGGTGATAAGTTGTCCTAGTGACATCCAGGTAACCCTAGATACTGGAATCAAATTAGATTATATTGAAAAAGAACTGCCCAAACTCGATCCAAAGTACAGGGAGCAGACGGAATTAGTAACAATGACTTGAGAACACTTCAGCAAGAACGTATGGTACCATTATATCAATTATTCACTAGGTCATATAAATATGGGGTGATTCCTCATGATTGGAGACATGTGCTTATTACACTTATATTCAAGGGAAAGGGGAGTAGGACAAATCCAGAGTCATCATATAGACTCAAGTCTACTTTCATGTTGTGGAAAAATAATGGAGAAGGTAATATTGGATAAGTTATTGTCAGAACTGAATAGGCTGGGAGTTGAAACCATATATCAGCATGCATATGATGAAAACAGATCTACTGCCACTTGTAACATGATGTTCTATGACAATATAATAACAGCTAAGAATGAACAATTATACTGTGATGTCATTTATGAAGATTTAACTTCAGCATTTGACAGGGTCATACACAAAACACTGATCAATAAATTAGTACAACTAGGTATTGATATACTCTTGATAAGATGGGTACCTGCATGGCTTACAAATAGGACATGGCAAGTATCATACAGCAACTGGACAGGTGAAATCCTTGGTTACAGTCATGGTGTCCCACAGGGCTCTGTCCTAGGCCCTTACTTGTTTAGATTGTATCTTTCAGACCTAACTTTTTCATCTGAGGTGTTCTACTGTCTATATGCAGACGACCTAAAATTGGGTAAACTAATTACATTTGTTGCAGATAAGGCATGTCTGCAAAATAAAACAAACAACAGCAACCACTAAGCACCAGAAAGCAGCAAAATACAACCAAAGAGTGATCCACAAGTTTTATTGTAGCAAGTTCTTTTTCTCTGACGTCTCGGCCGTAGCCTTCAAGGAGGCTTACTTGAAGGCTGCGGCCGAGACATCCGAGAAAAAGAACTTGCTACAATAAAACTTGTGGATCACTCTTTGGTTGTATGTCTGCAAAATAACTTGACTAAATTGATCATTTGGGCATAGGAGAATAACATCCTGATAAATATATCAAACACCAAGCATATAAGATTTGGGAGACATAAATTGAAAGTTGAATATTTAATACAGCACACAGTGATTGAAACTGTAGACTCATTTAAGGACTTGGGTAGTATGGGTAGATTCAGCTATGATTTTTTTCTGATCACATCAACCAATTGGTTAATGATAGTTATAAAGTCTAGGAAATCTAAAATGATGAAGTCATTGCTTGTTAGTTACATTAGACCCACAATTGAGTATGGAATAACAATATGGAAACCCTATAAGAAAACAAGCATGAGTAAACTGGAAAGAGTACAGCGGAAATATACCAAGGGCATCCATGGATGAGAAAATTTAAGTTACAATGAAAGACTAAAATATCTGAACTTGTACAGTGTCTCTTACAGATATCTAAGAGGAGATGTTATTCAAGTATATAAGTCATTTAGAGACAACTACCTCTGGGAATGTTTGGAGTTATCAAAAAGCACTATAGGATCATCAGACAACCTACGTAGAGGATTCTATAGAATGAGAAGTGTATTAATTAGTTCTCTGACACAGTAGCGGATACATGGAACAGACTACCAAATTACATTAAAGCAAATACTAGTTTAGATATTTTTAAGAACAGCCTGGACACTTATTATGGGAACAAGTGTTTTCATTATTGGCAAGCTAGAAGGGCATTAATGCCCATGTTTGAAATATTTGTATGTATGTATAGTCGTTTCGCTCACTGAATCTCTTAATGTGCCTTTTCTGCCCTTTATGCCTTTTTTGCTATGTTTGTTTTGCTGATTTAATCTGTTTTCATGTCCATTATATATTCTTGTGATCGTTTTAACTCTAAACATGCTTGTCTTATTTTAAACATGCTCATTTTGCAATTCTGAGGTAATTCTGAACCCTTTATGTACTTTTCTAATGCTTGTTTTATTAAATAACTCGGTTTCAAACATTTTGTCTGATTAATGAGCTCTTTTATTTTTATCATTTTCTTAATAAACTTTCTGTGCTATTCACTTGCTTAACAATCTATTTTATGCCCCTGTAATGCTCCTTTTAACCTCTTTCAATAAATAAATAATTTGTGTGTGTTCTCTTTACCTTTGACTTGTTTCTGGCCCTTTTCTGCTCTCGGTTCTTTTAGTTTGCCTTTGCCATTACCCCTGGACCTCGTGGCTCTGAAGAATAGTCTTTGCCATCCCGGTTCTGACACCATGTTGCTTGCCAGGTCAAGATAAAACAAGCAAGCATCGTGGGTTCTTGTTCAAGCAGCTTTATTGTATGCAAACAAATCATAAATGAGATTAAGTAACTTTAACATACACAAACTAGCTATCATGCACATGGTTGTTAACATTCTGGCTGCACCTTCAAAATGGCACTGAAGCTAACATGTGCTTAGTGTTTATATGTACACAGAGACCTTGGAAATACTTCTTAAAGGTACAACACACCTGTTATTCTACAGAAGACATCACGAAAAAAGAAGTTATGTCCTTACCATAACGTTCCATGTGGAGTGTTCATCTCGCCTTGGTTATTACACATGGGTTCGAAGCCGATCCTCGGCTCTGTGCCGGCCGACTGCAAGCTCTGCATCGAGAAGAAGCTCGAGGACATCCAATACCCACAATCCCCCTCTGCCTTTACCTCAGATCTAGTTTGCAAGCAAACCAGACATAAAGCACTCACACATGCCAACTATATACATAAAAGTACATATATACAACATACCAAGCATATGATAGTAACACTAATACTGCAATAGCAGAAGGAGAATACTCCAGACCAGGCACCAAATTGAACGTTCTTCCTGAGGGTGGGAAGGGTGGGAGTGTAATAACCAAGGCGAGATGAACACTCCACATGGAATGTTATGGTAAGGACATAACTTCTTTATGTGAGAGTGTTCAATCTCGCCTTTGTTCTTACACATGGGTAGCGTCCCTAGCTCCATGATCCTGAGGAACTCAAGGGAGAACGTTCTTGAGCACAGTGGAACCAAAGGTTGCCCTATCCCTGGAAACCCTGTCCACTTTGTAATGAGAGATAAATGTATGTGGTTTAGCCCAAGTAGCAGCCGCACAAATAGTGTCTAAAGGTAAGCGAGCTGCGTGAGCCAAAGATGTAGAAACTGATCTGGTAGAATGTCCTCTGGGTTTTGCTGCTAATGTTTGGTCAGAAGCTTCATAAACATAAATGATACAGTCAGTTAGCCACTTAGAAAGAGTTTGTTTCAGTAACTGCAAGACCCTTTCTGCTATCAGCAAAAGCTACAAATAGTTGATCAGATTTCCTGTGATCTTTCGTTCTATCCAAATAAAATCTGAGTTGTCTATGGACGTCTAGTTTGTGCAACATATACTCCAATTTATTAGAGTGGTCTTTAAAGAAGGTGGGTAATTCAATGGACTGATTAATATTACTAGAAGAACAAACTTTGGGAAGAAAAGATGGATTAGTGCGTAGGGATACTCTGTCAGAATGAAAAATTAAATAAGGATGTTTGACCGATAGGGCCTGAAGCTCAGACACCCGTCTAGCAGATGTAATGGCCACTAGAAATAATGTTTTCCATGACAAAAATTTCAAAGTGCAACTTGAAGCTGGTTCAAAGGGTGGTAACATCAATTTAGAAAGCAATAAGTTTAAATTCCACGGTGATGTCGGACTTCTGACTGGTGGTCTGATGTGAAAAGAACCTTTTAAAAAGGTTTTACAAAGTCTGTGAGCCATAATAGACGCACCACTTTCTTCTACATGATAGTTAGAAATGGCAGCTAACTGTACTCTTAAAGTAGCCGGGGAAGCTCCTTCATGAAATAATTCAGTCAAGAATTCTAAAACCTTGTTCAACGGAGCTGTAACAGGGTCCAACTGATGTGACTCCGCCCAGAAGACAAAACGTTTCCACTTACTGGTGTAAGTCTTAGTAGTGGAAACTTTATGAGAAGCTACTAAAATATCTTGAACCGCCGAAGTAAGGGGAACCGGCCTGGCTAGAAAGGGAAGCGGAGCAGCCAAGCTGCTAGATGGAGAGATTCTAGAGATGGGTGAGGAACTCCTGACGAGTGAGTCAGTAGATCTGGCTCTGGGTCCAGCATCCAAGGTCCCCGAATGCGGTGATGCAATAGAAAGGGGAACCAAATTTGATGAGGCCAGAACGGAGCAATGAGAATAATAGTCCTCTGAAGGTTGTTTGCTTTCTGTAGAAACTTTGCAATCAGGGGAAATGGAGGAAAAGCATATAGGAGACCCGGGGGCCAATCGTGCACCAGCGCGTCCCTGGAGGGGGTAATAGGGCAAAGTAGCTCCTGCATTTGGCGTTCATTGGAGACGCAAACAGATCGCAGGTAGGCTGGCCCCATTTGTGAAAAATCCTTCTCGCAACTGACTGTTTGAGGGACCACTCGTGAGGCAATAGTATTGCCCTGCTCAGCCTGTCGGCTATGACGTTGGATGACCCCGGGATGTGCGTTGCGATCAGAAAGCGACCGGTGGACTCTGCCCATTGCCAAATTCTCATGGCCTCTCTGCATAGTTGGTAAGACCTGGTTCCTCCTTGCTTGTTTATGTACCAGACTACGGACATGTTGTCTGTCTGAACTGCAATGGTCCCTGGAGGAAGAAGGGGAGCAAAGTGTTGCAACGCCAAAACACTGCCCTCAACTCCAGAACATTGATGTGCAGATTGTACTCCAGATTGGTCCATTCGCCTTGGACTGTCTGTCCCTGAAAGATGCCCCCCCACCCTATCAGGAAGCGTCCGTGGTTATCGCCGCTGACGTGCGGGTAGCACAAATGGTCTTCCGCTGGATAGGTTGCAAGTCTGTAACCACCACATTAGATGTGATTTGCATGTTTTCGTTATCAATATTTCGTGAGTCAGTGGAAGTTGTTGGAATGACCATTGTGCGAACAGAAGCCATTGTAGCACTCTCATGTGCAGTCTTCCCAATGGTATCGCAATGAGAGAAGCTGCCATGAGACCCAAAACTTTCAGAACAATTTTTGCTGGGGACTTTCTGGATGACAGAAGAAGGGAAATTTTGAATTGAAGTGCTACTATTCTTTCTGTAGGAAGTTTTAGAACCATCTGACGCGTATCTAATTCCGCTCCTATGAATAAGATATGCTGTGATGGCTGTAGCAACGATTTTTCGAAATTTACTGAAACGCCAAGGTGTGTACAAAGTTGTAGGGTGTAATCCCTGGCTTGTATCAGTTGACGCCTGGTGGTGGCAGACAGGAGCCAGTCGTCCAGATACGGAAACACCTGGAATCCTAGGCGCCTCAGATGAGACGCTACCACTGCCATGCATTTGGTGAAGACCCTGGGGGCTGTGGTCAGACCAAAGGGCAGGGCTCGAAACTGATAGTGACTGGCTCCCAGCCGGAAGCGCAAATGATCCCTGGACGCCCTGGCCATTTTGATGTGGTAGTATGCGTCCTTCAGATCTATCGAGCACATCCAGTCGTCCTTCTGTAAGAATGGAAGGATCGATTGAAGCGTGACCATTCGGAACTTTTCCTTCTTGACAAAGGTGTTGAGATGGCTTAGGTCCAGAATTGGCCTCCATTCCCTATTTTCTTTGGAACTAAAAAGAACCTTGAGTAAGTTCCGAATCCTATTTGATCCGCTGGGACTGGTTGGATGACTCTTTTTTTCTAGCAGCTTTGAAATTTCTGTAGCTGCTGGCTCTCGCAGATGGGGTGGTACATCTGGGAGTTTTCTTTTTGGAATGGGGGTGGATAGAAATGGGATTCTGTAACCTCTGGTAACAACGCTTTTTACCCAATTGTCTGAAGAAAGGTTTTGCCAGGCCTGAGGGTATAAAGCTAAGCGACCCCCGACTGCCTCCAGAGCAGGACAGTCGGGCCTCCTCTCAGGAGTGCTGAAAAGGTTTGCCAGGGAGGTTATCCCTGTCACCTTGGTTTTGCGGACCCCCTCTGCCGCCAGGGCGGCGTCTTCCACCTCTGCCCCCCCCCTCTGCCTCTAGAGGGGGCATCACCCTGTGTGTTTGGGAAAGATCCTTGGGGTTTTCGAAACCACATTTTCCCACCACGTTGCCCTTTGGGGTACGGTCTGGAAGGGGTGGAAAAACGGACTCCGACAGCAGACAGAGTCTTTCCCTCCTGTTCACACCGGGTAAGGGTCTCCTTTACTTTAGGGCCAAAAAGTGTGGCTCCGTCAAATGGGCGTTAGTAAAGGAAGACTTGAAGGCTTCCGCAAATGAACATAAGCGCATCCAGGATTGCCTACGAAGAGCAATCGCTGAAGCCGCTGCCCTACTCGATCCTTCGGCTGCATAGGATATCAGCCTCATGGACGAAGTTCACAATGGACGTAAGGGTGTTGAGATGCGCTGTAACTTTCTCTGAGACAGCAGCATCTGTAGCACCCTGGAGGGTATCTCCCAACTCTTTGACTAGATCCCTCTGTAAACGTGTAAAATGAGTCAAATAGTTCAGGGAACGCATAGAGAAAGCCGCTGAACTGAAAATGCGCTTCCCGTATCTGTCCATGGTCCTAGAATCTTTGTTATGCGGATGGACAGATGAGGAAGACTCCGACATCTCCTTTTTCGTGGCCGCTGCCACCACCATGGCGTCTACTGGAACTCCTTTGGTGAGGTAGCTTTGTCCTGTGGTGCCGTAATGTACTTATTTGGCTTCCTAGGGACTGGTTCCACCGTGTCAGGAGTCTCCACGCCCTTGAGCAATTAATTCCATTAACTCATCAAAGGCGGAGTGACCCAGGAGGAGGAAGGACGGGCACCAAATGCCTTCAGCAAAACTGACTCATCCTCAGAAGGGGGGAGGGCTTGCCAGTCACCTCTCTGTTTTAGGATCTCCAAGATGTCAGAAAAAGAGACATCCTCTGTAGGTGACTTAGGGGACCCTTCTGACTCATCTAAATCAGTATCAGATGTCAAGGATTCTTGTGGAGAATCCAAGTGTCTCCTCTTACACAGTCTTTTCCTAGGAACTTCTTCGTGGGGAGCATCCGAAGAAGCCTCCGAGGAAGAGGGGGCACCTCCAGGGTGGCTGAGACACTGGTGCCCGACGCTTGGACGTGGCCATGGGTGCAGAGGAGGATAACGGTCCTTTGTGGGGAGGAGAAGCTGTACCTGCTGATGTGGTTGTCTGGGTAGACAACACCTTCCTCATGAGGTCGAAGGCCCCCGGGTCCCGAGTCGAGGTATCCCCCGGTTCCGAAGAAATGGGAAGAATCCCCGAAACAGGAGCCGAAGGCACCGACCCCGAGGACGGAACCGAATCGATCCGTGCCGAGGCCCGAGAGGAGCGTCGGAACGAAATATCGGTCCGACTCGGTCCCGGAACCAAGGACGGATCTTCGCCCGAGACTCCGGTACCGGATCGGATGGAGTCGAGGTAAACGGTGCCGACCGAAAAGGCGGTTCTGGCACCGAGGGCTCCACAATCATCAGTTCAGCTTCTTCTGGCTCAAGACTGGACAGGTCTCGGAGGAGGAACAGATGGAGATAGTGGCAGGCCTTCAAGTCTCGACATCAACTGAGAGGAGACCGAGATAAGCTTGGACAGGGCCGTATGCTCCATCAGTTTCTGCACCACACGGTCCACGTCGGTGTCGGAAAGGGGCCTAGAAGAACGAGTCGAAGGGATCGAAGATGGAGCCGACCTCAACAGAGTCGGTGGAGGGAGCTCCGTCACCGGTTCCAAGACTCAAGGCTCGGAAACTGCCAACAGTTGAACACTCGGCCCCGAAGTCTGTGGAACCGGTGATCTAACTAGACCCGAAGAGCTCGGAGCCGATGACTTTGGCTCCGGCGCCTTCGACCCCTTCGAAGACTTGGATGCCTGGTCTGAAGCATCCAGAGCCTCCTGGAAAGAGGGTTTCAACAATCCTCTATCCATCAGTTTCCTGCGCCTATCTGTCATGACCCTCCCACTAAAAGAGTGACAAATAGAGCAGTCCTCTTGTAAGTGGAGAGGGCCAAGACAGTAGACACAGGAACTGTGGTTGTCTGTGACCGACATCTTTTGGCCACACTGACAACGTTTGAAGCCAGATTTTATTTTCTCAGACATACTGACAAATGAAAGAGACAGTCCAGTCCAGTAAAAGCCAAATCCAGTAACAGTGTCAAATCCGGTAATAAAAAGTCCGTTTGATAATAGCTTAAAAAGCAAGACTACAACAAGTTTCTAGTCAAAAGTGTCAAATCCGGTGATAACTGCTTAAAAAGCAAGACTACAAGTTTCTAGTCACAAGTGTCCAAGTAGGGGTGGTAGGCCCCGAAAAACTCTATACCCGAAAGTTAACTAAGTTAAACTTATTCTAAGGTACCGAGAATTCCTAATCCACTCACACACCTAACTCTTATACTTTAAGTAACTAGATTGAAAGAAAATTTTTGAAATTTAAACAGAATAGATAAAAATCTTATCTGTAAAGCCTCGAGCTAGTCTCCAGCGATGCGTATGCAGCAGCGGCAAACTAGATCTGAGGTAAAGGCAGAGGGGGATTGTGGGTATTGGATGTCCTTGAGCTTCTTCTTGATGCAGAGCTTGCAGTCGGCCGGCACGGAGCCGAGGATCGGCTCCGAACCCATGTGTAAGAACAAAGGCGAGATTGAACACTCTCACATATAAAGTTAATAAACATCCTGGAAGAGAGCGACTTCCAGGGAAGAAACTAATTTGGGTTCACACCTACAAAATCTTGTCAGATCAACACAACTTAGTTCTAAGACTTGTTAACAAGGGAGGGAGACACAGATTTCTCAATAGGTACAGTTAACCTGGAGTTCTGAAAATTCCTTTGTCTCATTAGCACACAGCAAACTGTTAGGGCAGCTCAGCATGTAGCAGTAGGAGACAATTTGTGCAGCTGGTAACATAAATGGTTGGTGGGGTGGACACACATGGTAGTGATGGGGGAGAAGTGTCTGAGGAAAAGGAAGTAATCATTTGCATAATGAAGTCATTTAATCTGGGACTTGACTTGTTTAATTGATAGTGTATTGATCAATACAATAGGCATGGAAAACTGGACAAACCTCTTGTTGATAACATCAGAATGGTGATGGGGCAACACGGCTGGGAAGTAGCATCATTTGTGATCTGGGAAGGCTGAACATGGTTAGAAAGACAGCAACTGAGGTTAAATGAGCATTGGGAGGTTGGCATAATGGTTAAGGTGTTTACCTGACAGACACAAGGTGCAGGGTTTGATCATCACATGGGGTAATTGGCTAGGCTTAAAATGTCCCACAAGGGCAGCTAGCCTAGTACAAACCTACGAACCTATAAATCTGGATAAATAGCAGTAGTCAGGAAATCCTTTTGTCTACCCCAATTAATAAATAAAGGTATTTCATCCAGGTCTAACAAAGTACTCCTTCCACTTTACTCTGCCCTGAGTAGACCAACTATTGAATATAATGCCTCTTTAACATGTATTTGCCCAAAGACATCATAGAGCTAGAAAGAACTCAGAGGTTCCTAACTAAAAAGATCACCAGACTAAAGACTCTTAGCTATCAAGCAGACGTGAAACACTCTCTCTATGTCACTTATACATTCCTGCATGGTGACTTATGTCTAGTGTTCTAGGCTGTTAATGACCCAACCCTCCTTGCTTTCCTACACCTCAAAAAACATAATGATTTTGCAGTCAGACTAAAGACTTGAATCTCCATCAACAAATAAGTAAGACACATAAGAGTGGGGACATTTATTATTCAGTACTTCACCATTCTCTGGAATAATTTTCCACTACATTTTCCAAAGGAAAAAAGGGTATCACAAAAAGTGATACCTTTTTTTCCTTTTAAGATAAACCTTGACATTGAAAGGGCAGACATAAATTAAATCTGAGCCTGGGTTATTTTGCCATCCTGGAGGCAGGATGTACCCTGTGCAGTGGCAAGGTGATTATGGTCAATGAACCGAGTGTGCCTTCTAACCTTTTATGAAGCTATGAGAAAAAAATGTAAGGGGCTAGACTTAAGGAATGATGATTATAGGGTAGAATACACGATGGGGGTAGGGTAGAACTTCTGGATAAAGGACAAGAAAAGGACTTAAGGATAATGGTTACTATAAAACTGAACCAGCAGGTGTAATGTGAGATGGGACAGCTAAAGCCGACAGGATGGTAGTCTGCACAGTAAGGCTAACAGATTTTAGCAGTACTGAAGAAATGATTTCACTGCTACAAGCACCTGTGCAATCCAGCTGGGTTACTGTTTCTACTTCTGAGGACTCTTCAAAGACAGGGATAATAATCTCTTGGAAATGGCAGTGGGTATTTTCAGTCAGGATGATGAGGAGAATTAGGGGAGGAGACACATAAGGGAAGGGTAGCATGGAGATGTACAGGTGACATGATTAACATATATCTAGGAATAAAGGATAAACCAGGCAAGTATGAACTCCAACTGAATGAGACCTAATATAGAAAATCATAGGAAGTGCTTTGTCAGTGACAGAGTAGTAAGCTAATGGAGTGAATAAGAAGACTGTCTGGTAGGAACAAAAGCAGTGAACATACATAAAAGGACATAGAACAGGTGGGACAAAGAGTGCAGAAAGGGAGAGGCAACTGATGGAAGGTAGTTCTAACAAACAAGCAGTCCTGTAAGTCAACAATCTTCTTTTCTGACATAAATGTGGGTGTGTATACAAGTACTTATATATATATCAGGTGGAAGTAGGACAAGGCACATGTTGGTGAAGGGCATCTCCATAAGGGCTACAATGCTGCAATACTCATGTGGGTTTGATAGACCACATAGGTTCATAGGTTCATAGGTAGGTACTAGGCTATCGGCCCAGGGGCCTACATAAGCCTAGCCAACAAGGTTCTCTGGCTTACGCCACCCAAGAAAGTTATTTTCCTCTGCCACTGTCCGGCAGAGACACAGAAGTGATCCCCAGAGTGTATTTCCTATTTCCCATCCACTCATCAAGATTTTTCTTGAAGAGTGCTAATGAAGAACTTTGCTTGACATAGATGGGTAACCTGTTCCAGAGTATGGGAAGTCTCTGGGACAGGAATCTATCCCTGCAGCATGTCCTGATTATTGTAGTGACAAGGTTCAGGTCCCTAGAGCATGTAGCTTGGAGGGATTGGGATTTCATTAGGTGTAGCATGTCCAACAGCTCTGGGTTTGACATAGCTTTATATGTTAGGTAGAGATCACCTCAGAGTAGCCGATACGCTATGGAGTAAAGCTGGAGTTTTTTGAGGCAATCAGTGTAGGGCATTTGTTTGATGCCAGTAATCCTCTTTGTGAGGTACTTCTGTTGCCTTTCCAGCTGCTGCAGATGTCTTGTGAGGTACATTCCAAAAGGGGCATTGTACTCTATAATGGGTCTAATGCGTGTTGAGTAGAGGAGAACAATGACCTCTTTTTTCCTGGATGAGAACCCTTTTATGATAAGGTGTGCCACGTAGAAGGACTTCCTATCTACTGTGGCAATGTGACTATCAAAGGAGAGACTACTGTCCACCTGGGTCCCAAGGTCTCTTATCACGTATTTGGTGTTAAGTAGATTGCTGCCTATGTGGTAGTTTATGGGTACAGAGTTTTTACCAAAGGGGATGACACTGCACTTTTTGGCATTGAGCTTGAGGCCATGGCTCTGACACCAGACATCTGTCTCAGCGAGGCCCTTCTGCAGGATGTCCACATCATTTGGGGACTTGACTTTGGCTCCTAGTTTGGAGTCATCTGTGAACTTCGTTAGCCAGAAGCCTTCTGTGTTAGCCTGTACTTCAGAGAAGTAGATACCAAATAGGAGAGGTCCCAGGACGGAAGCCTGTGGTACTCCACTTGTCACTGCCTTGAGGTCAGATTTGGAGTCTGCAACTTTTACAGTGTGGATTCTGTCAGTGAGCCAGTTAGCAAACTATCTTATGATGTAGGGATTTATACCTAGTTAAGTGAGTTTATCTATAATTGCAGAATGGGGGTTGGTGTTGAAAGCCTTGGCAAGGTCAAGATAGGCTGTGTGAACCACCTTACCCTCATCCTTGGCTTTGGTGACTGTCTCAAAGAAGTCGATCAGGTTCAGGAGGCATGATATGCCTTTCACAAACCCGCACTGGGTGGGATCCAGAGTTTGGAGGTTACCAATTTCTTTGCTTATGAGTTCCATGATGATATGTTCCATGACCTTGCAGACCAGGCTCGTCAGGCTAATAGGTCGATAGTTCCCGGGATCAGTGGTGGCTCCTCTTTTGTGGAGTGGGATAACTGTTGCTGTGCACCATTCAGTGGGCACAAAGCCTGATGCAAGGCTATTATTGAACATGGTGCTTAAATGGGGAGCCAGTTCGTGTAAAACACAGCCTGGGATGTTGTCCGGTCCCATGGATGCTGTGTTTTTGGCTTTAGAGAGTGCAGCTTTTACCTGCGTAGTTGTGATTACAGGGACTCTGTGTTCTTCCTGTATAGATAAGGGCCCTTTATGGGGTGAGAGGGGGGGTAAAGTTAGCACTGAACCTATCTGCCAGGATGTTGGCAATATCAGTTGGTTCTGTAATTTTCTTGCCTTTTTGCTGTAACTCAGGAGCAGATCTGGGTGTTGCCATCGAGATTCTTGACATAGCTATAGAATGCTTTGTGGTTGTCCTTGGAATTATTGGCGATTTTTTTTTTCGTAGCTAGCTTCGGAGGATCTTATAATGGATCTCAGCTTCTTACTGAGGCTGACCAGGGAGCTCCTCCACTCATGGGATTTTACCCTCTTTTGCAACAGTTTCTTCCTTCTGTTGTACAGTTTGTTCATGGCAGGGGACCACCAGATTGGCTTCCTTTTTTTGGAGGATAGCATCTTGGTTCTGTTTGGGATAGTGCGATCCATGCACTCATGTAACTGCTTATAGAGTGCATTTGTGTAGGATTCAGCAATTGTAACTGTATTGTCCATCTGCATGGGTGTCATGAAGTTCACCACTTCTGTCTTACGAAGCATGAAGTTGGCTTTGGAATATTTTTTTACTGTGGTTTCCTTAATGGGGGGATGGGGGTGGGATGTGGATATCAAGGGTGATTAGCTTATGGTCGGATCGGACCAACAAGGAATTGACTTCAGGTGTGGAACATCGGTCACTCATGTTGGTAATGACTAGGTCTAGGATATTGTTGCCCCTGGTGGGGGTGTGGATAAGTTGATCCAGGACATTGGAGTTTATGAATTCCAGAAAGCGTTGAGCTAAGGAGTTGGTACACAAGTAGTTTTCCCAGTTAATGGTGGGATAGTTGAAGTCGCCCATTATTAGGGTGTTTGGTTGAACCCTAATATTTTCCAGTACATCAAGAAAAGAGGAGTGGGAATCCTGGGGCATGGTGGGGGATCTGTAGCAAGCTACAATTTGGATTGCAGTTTTGCCCAGAGTTAGTTGCACTTGGATAACCTTGGATGCATTATGCTGAGCAACTAGCCTGGAGGTCTGGATATCCTTAATGAATATGGACACACCTCCGCCTTTGGTGTTTCGGTCCAGGTTACATGGCCAAAAAGTGTGGTATGAGTTATAGCCTGGTAGTGCAGGGGTGCTCTCTGGAGCCTTGAACCAGGTCTCAGTCACTGCACAGATATCGATGTTCTCCATTTTAAGGAGTGCCTTGAGTGAGTGCATTTTGAGATTTAGACTTCTAGCATTGAGTAGCATTACCCTCAGTTTTTGCTTGCCTGTTCCTGTTATGGTGATGAATTTGTTATTTGAACTTTGCCTAAAAAGGCACTATAGGGGCAGCAAGAGCCTTAGCCAGTATCCAGAATCCCAGGGGCGACAGGTGCAGGCCATCTGTGGCAAAGCATTGTGGTCTGTCGACCATGTCATCCCAAGCAGACAGATACTGGATCCCTTTAGAATGACACCAGAAGCTTAGCCAATTGTTGAAGTCAATCATTTTGTCCTTGTACTGCGGTATCATTCTTGGCGATGGCAGGATGCTACTCAGGGCTAGGGTCATACCTGTCTGGGCTACAAGATTGGACAGCTCTTCCATGTCTCTTTTCATGTAGTCCAGGGAGGTACGTCTCAGGTCATTCACATCAACATGGACAATGACGGAGTCATATTTGTACTTGTTGTGGAGTGAACAGAGTGCGTCGGTTATGTGGCAGATCCTGGTACCCGACAGGCAGCTGACAGTAATCTCCTCCTTATTTAGCCTGGTGAGTGGGACATCAGTGTGCCTGACTATAGAGTCACCTATGACTAGTGTGCTGGGTACGTTATTTTGCCTCATTGGCTGTGGATGAGTGGCACACTGAGTCTGTGGGCTATGTGTCATTTGGGTTGTGTTGGGGGATGGAGGTTGCTTGCGTTTCTGCTTTGGAGGTCTCTGTTGCTTAGACAGATTATTATTGAGAGCATCCACAAACGTTTTTGTGTTACTATGTGTGGATTTTGGTGGTGTATTTAGTGAGACTATGTGATGAGTGTGGTGTGATGCAAATGTTTACCTTCTCCTCATGACTGTCAAGTTCAGTCTTGGTTGGAGAGAGCTTTACCTCCAGTTTGGCTAGATAAGTGCATCTCTCACAGGTTGTAGTGTTGGGTGGTAGGCGGAGAGGATTGTCTGTGTACATGAGGCAATTTCTACATTGCCTCAAGATGCCCAGATTCATCAGATAGACAGGAGAGAACACTGGGAGCTGACCCTTGGACATAGACATACCTGAATAAAAAAACTATTTTCCTCTAGATAAGTAAGGAAAGTGAGTAGAAGAGCTGTTTTTCTCTAAGCAAGTGAGAAAAGTAAGTACAAAAACTGTTTTCCTCTAAGTAATGAGGAAGATTGAGTGCTACAGTAATTAGTAGCTTATTTAGTGCTTACAAGTTCTGAACAAGTGCTGAGCATGAATAAGCAAATTTAAGTGCTAAAACTAAGAATCTGTATCTGCACTAGACGATGATCTGCACAGATCATCTTCTATGTCAAACCTAAGCAAATGGCAATAGAGAATAAAACAATCTTAAAGACATGAAAGCAGAAAACCCCAAGAGCTTTGTATATGTGTTACACAGAGCCCAGACTTAAGGGGCTGCTTTACTTAATATGATAGGCATGTCTCTCCGTTTCAGCAAAAGACATGCAAACACCCACTGTAGTCAGTTCGTTCGTAGAGTTTTTGTACAATGATAGCAAGTACATCTGAAGGAGTACAGTTGTTAAGTACATTGTCCTCAGATTAACAAATACCATGGTATTCAACTTGTGACAGCCCTGCATTACCCCCCCACATACACACACACACATACACGCACACTGCAGCTCAATCCTGTCAGGGTGAATGCACTCTAGTGTATTTTCGAACAGCTCAGAGTTCATTATGAAGATACTGAGCACAAACATAGCAGTCTACAGCCTGATATGGCATGGACGGAACTCCCTAACTATTCACTTCTAAACAAATAGAAAGTGAAGGTCAACGTTCAGTGAACCACCTCTACTTACATGCATTTTGCAAACACTATTTTCATTTCTCATCTTTAGCTTTAGGCTGACAGTATTGGTGCTAATTCTGCATTAGTTGTTTTTCACTATATATTTCAGACAATAGAATGTAATCACTTTTAAGAACTAAACCAAATACATGATAATTCAGTAACTACCTGTCAGTGTCATCTGATAATATTACAGTCCCGTTAACAAATTTTGCATGTTTTACACATCAGGAAGTGTAGAGACATGATACATAGCAACAACATACTCACTGTGTTGGGGGAGTTGCATGCTCACATTCTTAAACACACAGGCACATTATGTAGATTAGATAGTTAAAATCAACATGACCTACCACTTTTCAGATATAATACCTACTACAAGCAGGCTAGAGAAACAAAATACAAATGACAAAAATATACAGTTTTAAACTTACAAAAATAACAGAGTAATTTAGAAATATAAATCAGAAACTAGGAACATGTATACATATAAAGTCAGCAAAAAGTAACACACTTTAATTTCTCAGAAATGATTTGCAGTAAGATTGTATCCTTTTAGGGACAGATGATAAAACTAAGTGATTACTAAACCTATATTTAAATAATGGAATTAGTGTTATATTTCAAACATTAAAACCATAAAAAAATTTTTATTAACAAAGGTGAGCGCTTTCACAGTGAAACCCACTGCTTCTTCAGACAACCAAAGATCAAGTATGACATACTTAAATACAAAACAACTAAAGACAGCAGCCAATAAAAAAAGTTTGCCTAAACCACTTATCAATTAGTGCGAGATTTAAAGGAGCAACCATTCCTGTCATGAACTTCCTTATGTAAGTTTCTTGGCCCTCAATACAGGTTTAAGTGGAACACTATCGTTTAGCCCAAGACCTCTGTGTGAGCCCAACCATAAGATCCATTGTAATTCAATATTCTCAGTTTTATTAATAATGTCCCCCAATCTCATATTAGTCTAAACAACATGTAAAACCTGAAAAAGGAAGGTATAATTACTACCTTCTTGAATCGTATGCTTAGCTAGTGCACTAAATTCAAAACCTTTCTTAGTGCAGTACAGGTGATCTCTCATTCTTTCCCTCAATTTACGGTTGGTTTTACCAACATAGAATCTGAAGCAAATAACACAGTGTGCCACATAGGTTCATAGGTTAGTTCTAGGCTAACTGCCCATGTGGGCCATTTTAAGCCTAGCCAGTTACCCCATGTGAGAATCAAACTCTGCACCTTATGTCTGTAAGGTAAACACCTTAACCATTATGCCAACCTCCCACCCCCATCAAACAGCACTCAAAGCTAAGATACCTGCCATAATTAATATTAACTATAAATCAGATGTTTGGTATTACAGTCAGCAGTGACTCTCAGCTGCCATAGCCTACCAGTCCTGGGATGCTTGAAAAATCTGGACTCATCTATATTAACACAGTAGGCATAAGCACCACACTTAAGGGTACATCCCCAGGTTACATCAATAAGGCTCATTCTGGGGTAGCATAAGTGCTGCTTCAGATTCATTCTATGTCTAAAAACAAATTTGGGTTGGAGTCCAACCAGTGCTGAGATCCTTTCATCAACCTGCATAATGGGCCAATTCCTCACCAAAATGTTTTGTATAATTCCAACATCCTGAGTGCAGGACAATACAACAGGAACCACAGGTGACAGTACTAGGTTTACAAGGGTACACCAGTCTCTCTGAGAAGTAGGCCTTTGTCCGACTACTCCGCTCACTTAACACTTTACAGTGAGCCTTATATATTTCCTTTTGTTAATAACCCCTTAATTCAAATGCTGCTCTCAAATAATCCATTTCCAAAAGAAAATCCTCTTCATTGCCAGATAAGCATGATACTCGCATAGCCTGGCCTGTGAGGATGTTAGAAAATACATAATGGATAATGGGGGTGCATACTATCCCTGTGTAGAAAAGATGGAACATAGCACTCTTTTCTATGTAGCATGGTACAAAAACTGGTCTCGTTTCTAAAACCAGTAGCATCCAAATAACTACTGCTGTGTTTCTGAACCTAGTCGGCTGCATCTAAATCAGGGTACTGTCCTTTAATTCCCCACTTGGCTACAACTTACAAAACCTGCTTTAAAGAAGGTCGCTACACTTGGTACGAACGTATGGACAAGCTCTATTCAACAGTCCCATTATAAATATAAAAAACGGCCAAGGTACTGTCCTTTAATTCCCCACTTGGCTACAACTTACAAAACCTGCTTTAAAGAAGGTTGCTACACTTGGTACGAACGTACGGACAAACTCTATTCAACAGTCCCACTATAAATATAAAAAACGGCCAAGGTCAATATTTACCTACTGTAAAATACAAATAAATCTTATAAATATTACATTTAAAGCAAGCGTACTGGGTTCAAAGCACGGCAGTAAACCACCTAATCCCAGCTAATTAAATCAACTCCCCTAGATAACTCTAGCAGAAATCGTAGTTTACCTTAACAATAGAGAGAGGGAATAGTTTTATGCTTGGTGAACTATATTGTAGAATAAAAGGTTCCTCTAAACACTTACTTTACTCACTGGCCCTTGGAAAGTTTGGTGCAGGTTCAGTTGGTAACAGTCCTAAAAGGGTTGTGTTACTGTAGTGGAAAGTGTGGTCTAGGATTCTCCTGCCTTATAACTCCTCCCCCATACCTCTGACGTATGCAAGGTTATTTATCTCCCTGCAGATTCCGCCATTTTTTAAACTGCTGTGTTTCTGAACCTAGTCCGCTGCCTCTAAATCAGAGTATGTAAAAGCTGCTATGTTATATGTATATTTCTGTATATATCTCTTAGCGACAGCTTGAGGAGACCATAATGCTGGTCAGCTGTTAGGGCCTTTGATTTTACACTGTGATATAGCATTAAAGGAATATTGTATATGGAAATCTCCGGGCGACAGAGTGTTATAAGACGCTAGTGCTGCATAACTGGTAAGGTTGTAAAAGTTGCTGGGAAAAGTGAATACTTTTGTATATATCTCTTTGGCAATAGTGCGAATATTCCTGTAAATATCTCTTAGCAGCTAAGTATTAGGGATGTTAGTACTGGTTAAACTGCTAAGGTCTTTGTTTTTAAAGCTGTTTTAACTGTTATAAGTGCATTTTTGAGCTGTGATATACAGTTACAATTCACTATTTAATATTGCACAGTTGTCGTGCATTATAAAAATAAGTTACTGTGACTATACTGCTTGAGGGCCTAAAATTACTCGACTATTTGTCTGCTGATAAATGTTAGTAGTTATAAAAGGTCCAGTGTGGGGTACAGACTTCCCTGCTGACTTGCCTAACATTTGAAGAGCAGTATTCTTGTATTTGAGAGACATTTTATTCACATTATAGCCGCTACTGAGCTAACTTCTGATATATTCAATGTAGAAATACTAGACTGTATCATGTCAGCAATTTTACTGTATGATTGATTAACTGTGTCTACATGATAGAAGTTTTCTAAAGTAAGCCTTGTGTTACTGTATTGTATCTCTATTCAGGTACTGTTCTTTAATTCCCCACTTGGCTACAACTTACAAAACCTGCTTTAAAGAAGGTCGCTACACTTGGTACGAATGTATGGACAAGCTATATTCAACAGTCCCACTATAAATATAAAAAACTGCCAAGGTCAATATTTACCTACTGTAAAGTACACATAAATCTTATAAATATTACATTTAAAGCAAGCGTACTGGGTTCAAAGCACGGCAGTAAACCGCCTAATCCCAGCTAATTAAATCAACTCCCCTAGATAACTCTAGCAGAAATCGTAGTTTACCTTAACAATAGAGAGAGGGAATAGTTTTATGCTTGGTGAACTACATTGTAGAATAAAAGGTTCCTCTATACATTTACTTTACTCACTGGCCCCTGGAAAATTTGGTGCAGGTTCAGTTGGTAACAGTGCTAAAAGGGTTGTGTTACTGTAGTGGAAAGTGTGGTCTAGGATTCTCCTGCCTTATAACTCCTCCCCCCTACCTCTGACGTATGCGAGGTTATTTATCTCCCTGCAGATTCTGCCATTTTTTAAACTGCTGTGTTTCTGAACCTAGTCCGCTGCCTCTAAATCAGAGTATGTAAAAGCTACTATGTTATATGTATATTTCTGTATATATATCTCTTAGCGACAGCTTGAAGAGACCATAATGCTGGTCAGCTGTTAGGGCCTTTGATTTTACACTGTGATATAGCATTAAAGGAATATTGTATATGGAAATCTCCGGGCGACAGCGTTTTATAAGATGCTAGTGCTGCATAACCGGTAAGGTTGTAAAAGTTGCTAGGAAAAGTGAATACTTTTGTATATATCTCTTTGGCAATAGTGCGAATATTCCTGTAAATATCTCTTAGCAACTAAGTATTAGGGATGTTAGTACTGGTTAAACTGCTAAGGTCTTTGTTTTTAAAGCTGTTTTAACTGTTATAAGTGCATTTTTGAGCTGTGATATACAGTTACAATTCACTATTTAATATTGCACAGTTGTCGTGCATTATAAAAATAAGTTACTATGACTATACTGCTTGAGGGCCTAAAATTACTCGACTATTTGTCTGCTGATAAATGTTAGTAGTTATAAAAGGTCCAGTGTGGGGGTACAGACTTCCCTGCTGACTTGCCTAACATTTGAAGAGCAGTATTCTTGTATTTGAGAGACATTTTATTCACATTATAGCCGCTACTGAGCTAACTTCTGATATATTCAATGTAGAAATACTAGACTGTATCATGTCAGCAATTTTACTGTATGATTGATTAACTGTGTCTACATGATAGACGTTTTCTAAAGTAAGCCTTGTGTTACTGTATTGTATCTCTATTCAGGTACTGTCCTTTAATTCCCCACTTGGCTACAACTTACAAAACCTGCTTTAAAGAAGGTCGCTACACTTGGTACGAATGTATGGACAAGCTATATTCAACAGTCCCACTATAAATATAAAAAACTGCCAAGGTCAATATTTACCTACTGTAAAGTACAAATAAATCTTATAAATATTACATTTAAAGCAAGCGTACTGGGTTCAAAGCATGGCAGTAAACCACCTAATCCCAGCTAATTAAATCAACTCCCCTAGATAACTCTAGCAGAAATTGTAGTTTACCTTAACAACAGAGAGAGGGAATAGTTTTATGCTTGGTGAACTATATTGTAGAATAAAAGGTTCCTCTAAACACTTACTTTACTCACTGGCCCTTGGAAAGTTTGGTGCAGGTTTAGCCCCGCTCCACTCGTCCTCGCTCCGCTCGGGCTCGCTTCGCGTCCCACCCTGCCCCCATATCCCACCCGCCCCCAGTACTGCTACATTTATAGCTATATAGCCACACCCCCACCTCTTTTCTAGCCATACGGAGCCACTTCCCTATCATCTCCCTCCCCCTTCCACCACTTTCCAAATTAACCATTAACATCCCTCTAAGGCAATTTACCATCACCTTAAGGCAATGAATACCATCCCACCCACTATTTTAAAGGCAACACTCAAAATCATACCTCTCAGTCTACCCCTTATAATTATTCCATACCTCCTAACTAGTTATGAAGATCAGCAATAGTCAGGTTTCCACTACCCTAAATATCAAACCTGTACCCCCTTATCTCCACTTATTGCTGAACACACCACTTACTATCTGGCCTCTAAAACAACAAAACCTAATAACCTGTATCTTAATAAATCAAACCAAAATTACCCTAAATACAAATATGGCCAAAAACTATTATTTAAACTCATGAGACTATTAGATTACCTAAGAAAAAATATAACTAAAGACGGAGACATTCATCCTAACCCAGGCCCAACCTCAACCCCAAACTCTACTCCCACCATTCTCTCTCAGGTCATCTAACTCCCTCCTAATCTGTCACCTAAACATAAGAAGCCTAAACAACAAGGTACATAACCTACATACCCTTTTAGCAACTTACCTCCCTGATATAATGTCTCTAACAAAAACCTGGCATAAACCATCAACCAAATATAATGAGATCTTACCACCTGGGTATAATATACTCAGGGCTGATCGTACAAATAAAAAGGGAGGTGGGATAGCTGTGCTATATAAAAGCACACTTAATGTCATAGATAACCCCATTCAACCACCCCAGATCTCCAATGCTGAAATATTAGCTCTAAAACTACAACTAAACAAACAAAAAAGCATAAATCTAATTGGGATCTATAACCCCCCAGGAACAACTCTGACACACTGGAGAACACTCTTAATTGGATATCTAACAACTACCCTCAAGAAACTATTGTTCTGGGCGATGTTAATACTGAATGGAACCTATATTCTTCAGACTCCAACCCCACCCATATAAACCTCCATGGATTCTCACAGACCATATCCTCCTCCACCAGAATAGGTAATTCTAACCAAAAAGAAAGTATCCTAGATTGGATACTATTAACAGTCATCCCCATATGTACATATCTGGGACTCTTCCCAATGACCTTAGTGACCACCTCATCACATACATAAGGAAAGACAAAACAGTCAGCTCTCAATTGCCCATTTACAGGTCTGTCAGAAACAAGAAAAATTTTGAATCCACAAAATTTCAAACGGAACTCAAATCCTGTAACTAGTTTAATCTAAAGTACCTTCCCCTAGATGAGGCAGTAACATATTTTAACGCCACATTTCTTACCATACATGATTCTCATGCCCCAAAACGATCAATCAATATTAAAACACAAATAGCACCTTGGCTAACAAAAGACTCCAATTCTAAAATTACACTTAGAAACAAAGCATGGGCCAAATGGCATACTACCAAGTCACTCCAAGATCGTATTAAATTCCAACAGCTAAGAAACGAGACTAAAAAAGCCATCACACTTGACAAAAAAAAAAAACTATTACTGCCATCTACAACATAAACATCAAAACAACCCTCAAAAGTTCTGGGCGGGTTTAAATAATCTTCTCCATCCAGGTAAATCCTCCACTCCTACTCCAAGAACATTATGTGGTAAAAGCCCAGAAGAAGTAGCAAATACCTTTAATACTTTCTTTACCGACACTAATCAGTCCTTAGCCAACCAACTATCTACTACCTGCTCCTCAATAACAGATTCTATACCCAAGATACTACTTTCCTTTAACCTCCGACCCATCTCCACATCCTTTATCTGATCCTTATTGAAGACACTAAAGCCAGCTACCCTTTCTGCAGATCTTCTCCCAGCCGAATATCTGCAAAAAGCTGCAGATGTCATAGCATACCCCATCTCAATCCTAATTAATCGAACCATAACAGAGGCAACAATCCCCTCAATTTGGAAAATATCCTATGTTATACCACTCCATAAAAGTAGCTCATCCACAAAACTATCAAACTATAGGCCAATAGCCATATTGTCACCACTTGCCAAAATCATGGAAAAGTGTGTGCACAAACAACTTCTATACTATCTCATCCAGAACAAACTACTGACCAACTCACAACATGGATTTAGACCCCACCACAGTACATCCACTGCCCTCCTCTCTTTTACCGATATAATTAACCATAACCGGAATAACAAAAAAATATCCTCAGCTCTCTTTCTGGACCTGTCCAAAGCCTCCAACATGGTTAACCACCAGCTACTTCTCCACACTCTGAAAACCCTGTACTTAGACAACCAAGCTCTCGACTGGTTTCATGCCTACCTCTCTGGTAGGCAACAAGCAGTACTGTGGCAGAATAAGCTCTCTTGCCTGTTACCCAATACCATAGGAGTTCCTCAAGGCTCCATATTAGGACCTCTTCTCTTTTCAGTCTTTATTAATGACCTCCATACAATCATCCCTGATGCCACCTGCATTCAATATGCGGATGACTCTACACTAGTATGTTCCAATATCTCTCCAGTTAACCTACAATCTACAACCCAGCTCACTTTTACTACAGTGGAAAACTGGCTATCAGATCGACACCTGATCCTAAACCCAAACAAAACCAAACTACTACTCTTCTACTCAACCCATAAACCTTCTCCTACATCTTTTACCATACAATCCAACAATGACAATATCATCTCCCCAGACTCCTATACAAAACTATTAGGAGATACCATTGACAATAAACTTAGATTCGATCTGCATATCAACCAAACCATTAAATCCGTTAACAAGAAACATGGGTCATTGTACAGGATAAAATCCTTCCCTAACTCCAATGGCCAAAGAGGCCATTGCCTGCTCACATCTTCTCTCTACCCTTCTATATGCCTCTCCCATGCTAACTAACCTTAACAAAGCTGACCTAAACAAACTCTCATGTTGTTATAATCATATTGCCAGATTTGCAACTGGCATGCCCTATAGAACACACCACTGCTTTAACCTAAAAAACCTTGGCTGGATGGAACTACCAAACCTTCTCCAGTTGAACCAACTCATAGAAGCATTTAAAATTCTCAGACAACCCGATAACACCCCTGCACTGAAAAATATAATAATTCCTTACACCAGTCTAAGCTGTCTTCGCTCATCAAACAGGCTGCTTGTCCAAACAATAAAATCCTATAGCTCAGGGGATAATACTCTTGTTTGCCAACGCCATTGGGAAAATATGGAACTCTCTCCCCTCCAACCTTACTCTTACTACCTCCTTAGTCCAATTCAAGAAGAGTCTAAAACTCCATTGTAAGTCACATTGGCTTTGCCAATGCTCTAACCCAGATTAGCTCCTCTTCATTAAACCATGGTCATAATTTTCCTCTGGATCATACAAGTTCAAAATCTTTAACCTTATAATCTCAAATGATCTATCTCTATATTTCCTTGACTTACTTCTGATCATAAACGGAAGCCCTTAAATCTTTTCTAAATGGACAACCTAGGGAAGAGACCTGTAACTCCTAACAAGAACAATGTATAGTAACTAAACTCAAAATCTATAATTGTCTTATTTTTAAGCTAGCATGTTTTAAAAATCTGTATGAGAACTTTCGTATTTTGTGGTTGCTATAGCTAGGATGTATTGTAGCAGTATGTAAACTGATTTTTTCCCCTCTCATATGCTTTACTATATATAACAATCTGTAATTGTGACTTTGTTGGAGCTTTTCTCCCCGGGCCTCCGCTGAAAACGGACATGTATCCAGTCAGACCATCCCGGTCAACAAATGTAAAATAAAACAAATAAATAATGGTAAGTGAGGAATAATTCATAGTAAAATGAAGAAAACCATTACTACAGTTAATTTCTTGAAAAAACCTTTGTAGCATGTCTTCGCTGCCATGCCATGCAATAAAAATATCATCTAGAAATCGACGATAAAAACATATGCTACTGTTATACTTGTCTGTAATGAAATGCTGTTCCCATTCAACCATAACAAGGTTGGCATAAGAAATGGCACAACTAGTGCCCATTGCTACACCTGATACCTGCCAATAACCCTGATTGTCAAAAAAGAAAATGTTGTTTTCAAGAACTAATTCCAATAACATGCATAACAAATCAACATGGATAGAAGAAAACTTGTTGGATTTCAGAAGAACTGCTTTAGCCATAGCAATCCCCACCTGGTTCAGAATATAGGTGAATAAAGAAACTACATCTAGAGTTACTAAAAAATCAGTCTTATTCACATCACTACTGTGCATAGCTTCATAGAAATCTTGTAAAAAATGCTCAGTGTCTTTCATAACCACAGAGGAATCATCCAAAACCTTTCTTAGTTGTAAGTACAAGAAAATTGAAATAGGCTCAGTGAGCCACCCACCTCCAGCTGCAATTGGTCTAAAACTAGGCCTGGCCAAATTTTTATGTATCTTAGGTAGACCGTGTAACTGGGGTACTAAAGGTTGCTCAACTATGAACTACTCATACAGTGTCTGTGTTATTAGACCCATACAAAAACTTTCACTTAAAGCATTTAAAATACGTGCTTGTATCTGGGGTACAACATTGATATTCACAGCCTTGTATTCGGCAACATCAGATAACATATCAGACATACTTGTGTAGTAATAGTCAGAGTCCAGCACCACCACCGGTCCTCCCTTGTCCGCTGGACGGATAACTATGTCTCTGTTAGATTTTAAACCAATATGTGCCTGTTGCTCCATTTTAGAGAGATTGCCAAAATAAGACATCACATGACCAAGATCTAACAGTTAGATCTTGGTCATGAAACGTAGCCCTAAAGTTGATGTTTAGTGACCAGCTGAATGCACCTAGAATGCAATTTAAGAAACCCAGTAGTTTTGTGTCTAGTTTGCCGAACAGTGTTGATGTTTTTTTGCAAGTGTGTGAGAAGGAGATCTATGACAAGTTAGATTCTAACTTGATCTTTGGTTGTCAAAAAAGTAAAGTTCTATCCTTTGTACTGACCGTGGGTATGTGTCAGCCTGTAAAATCTGATGCGTGTCCCGAAAATTTCCCACTTTGGCCATTTGAAAAGGTGGCAACCCTACCTGGGACTTTTTTGGTTTTACTACATTACGTCTTTAAGCTCACACTTTTTTGTGGTTGTTCTGTAATATTTCAAACAGAATTAAAAAAAATAAACTCAAATGGTAAAACTAACAGCTTTATTAGACCTCTAAAAAGAAATAATTTACAAGATGTGTGAAATATTTTACACAGTCCAGAATCCATGCTGACTTAAATTAAGTCAATAACATATTAAAAATGAAGCAGTTAAGCTAGGGGTATTTGTTTTATATGTTTGCTGTAATCCATAACCATCTATACATGCAGCACTCAATGAAAAATTGTAGAGAAGATACGAGGGTGAAGCCATTAATAGTAAGAAATGAGTCACAAATGTGAGTTAAACTAGGACAGTAAAAAACATTTTACAGAGGATAAGTAAGAAGAGAAAAGACAAAAAGGAAGGGTCAAAGTTGGAAAAAGGAAGAAGAAAAATAGAAGTTTAAAAACATGGAACAATGAAAATAGGAAAAGCCCTATTAATACAGGTAAAATACTGCATTTTAAGACTTCTGTAATAATTACTATTATCTACCTAAAACAATTATAAGTGACATGCTTTTTTCCTGAAGATATGATCACGGTTGGACTTCATGTCCTTGAGATTCCTCAGTTCTCCAGGAAAGGAATTTTGAGCAGATAAATGAAGTGACTAACAGGATGTGGTCCTTTATTTCAGAACTCTTCCTGTAAAAAGACTATATCATTGAGTTTGCTCCCTACAAAGTGGTAAGTCCAGAGCCACATCCAGCACTAGGTAGCACTGTCTTCTCCTTTAAGAAGGCACACACACACTCTGCATCCATACGTGCATCTATAATACAAAGCACACACTCCAATATGGATATAAACAGATTCTACACTTGCTGCTGTGTGAGAAAGAAGTAAGCAGAATTTAAACTAGTCATTCCATTCATTGCCTTTGCTGCTGTGTGAGATACAAAAACTAGCCATTGCATTTGTTGCCTTGTGTGTGTGTGTGTGTGTGTGTGTGTGTGTGTGTGTGTGTGTGTGTGTGTGTGTGTGTGTGTGTGTGTGTGTGTGTGTGTGTGTGTGTGTGTGTGTGTGTGTGTGTGTGTGTGTGTGTGTGTGTGTGTGTGTGTGTGTGTGTGTGTGTGTGTGTGTAAAATGCCCTAGTTGGGGGAGGGTCCTCTACCTTGGTTATTGGAGACAAACTTCTAAATCCGATACTCCTACTACCAGACTACTTAAATAATTGAGAGTTTCAGTGGAGACAAGCACCCGATCCTCTACACCAACTACCAGACTGCTGAAGGAATTGTGTTTTTCACTGCATTTTCATGGAATTATGAGTTTTTGGACATGACCAGATAGGGGTTTACCTACCATGAGACCTTGCAACTCAGACAGTCTTCTTGAAGATGTCAGAACAAGGAAAACTGTTTTCCATATATGGTCTCAGGTATAAAACTCTTTTCAGAAACTGGTTCATTAAAAAGATAGAAGAAAGTGGATGATCCAGAGGCATACATGCTGAAATGGCCACAAGAGATACTTTGAAATAGGAGTAAGACAGGCCACAGGATAGTAACTCTCAAAAATGTTTGAGCGCCAGTGGTACATAATCCCTGATGGGGCCCTGGTTATTTGCTAGGCACCAACTAGAAAATCTTTTCCACTTGCCAATATAAGATTTTCTACTAGCAAGTTTTCTTGCCTCCTTTAGTACATGTTACATGACCTCTGAAAAGAGGTTTCTCAAAATGAATTAGAATTCAAAAATTAGAATTCATCCAAGCAGTTAGTTGGAGATGTTTGAGATTATTTGATATATCAAACTCTCCCTTCTTTGTGTGAGCAGGTCCAGCCTGTGAAGAAGCATGTGGTAATTGCCCTTAGCCAATTCCTTATGAACCAATGTTGCCTAGACCAAAAGGGAGTCATCACAATTATTTCTGGAGAGTACTTCTGAATCTTAAGAATTACCCTGGGTATCAGTGAAAAGGGTGGAAATGCATAAATGAACATTCCTGACCACAGGAATGAAAAGGCTTCTGTGTTCCAGGCTTGCTTACATAAAGCCATGGAACAGTAATTGCTCAGTTGTCTATTTTGAAAATAGGCAAACTGATATATTTGAGGTGTTCCCCACAAATGGATCACTTTCAGAAAGACTCCCTCATTCAATTTCCATCCACGAGGAGCTGTCCTGGTTCTACTCAGTTTGTCTGCCACTATGTTTTGCTCTGATGGAGTGAAATATGTTTGGAGGGTTAAGGAATGCTGCAGAGCTACTTCTTAAGCGATCAGAGTCAACCTGCACAAAGAGTACAACCTCATGCTCCCTTGCTTGTTTATATACCATATCATTGTGGTGCTGATTGTAATTACTTGAGGAGGTAGTGGGGATTATAGATAATGAAATGATTTTAAGGAATGGATCACACTGATGTGCTTTGGTGTGTCTGAGGAGTTCCACGGGCCTTGCCCCTTTACCTTCATAGAAATTGCTGCCTGAGCAAAATATGAGGAGTCTGTAGTTACAGACTAAGTTGGAGGTAGAGTAGAGGAGAAAATGGGTAAACTGGATTTGCTAGTATTTGTAGTCTTCACCATTGCAGTTTATTTTTTTTTTTACAAATCCTAAGACTGGAATCTGAAATTCCAGGGAATGAAAATTTTGGGTCCATGTGTTGTTTACAAACCAGTGGATCATTTTTCAAGTGTCACCTGGCCAAAGGAATAATGAGAATCATGGATGCCATGAACCAAAGGATCCTAAGATGCTCACTGGCTGAAGTCTGAGACTGATATGATAAGCTCAGGAAAGTTTCCAGAAAAAATAAACCTTCTCCTATGTCAGAGAACCTCAAAATACATTCCTGTCTGACAAAGGTCAAGAAGAATTTCTGAACATTTACCTGGAACCCCAAATCAGTCAGAAAAGAAGAAATCCATATTAATGACTTGTGACATCTGGGAAAGGATAACTAAGTTGTCTAAATTAAGTTGTCTAAGTAAGGAAGTATGTGAATGACATTCTGTCTGCAATGAGCTATGGCTGGAATTAGACACATTGTAAACATCCTTGGAGATGTAGATAACACAAAAGGATAATGCAAGAATTGATGAACTGACCCAGACACAAAACACTTGAGACTTTTCCTGAAGTTTTTGGCAATGAAAATCTGATGGTATACATTGTTTAGATCTAATATTACTATAAAGCTTCCCTGGGAAATGAGAGGTAACAGATTCTGAAGGGTTAACATCTTGAATTTTGGAATTTTCACAAACAGATCTACAAAGGAAAGACGTTGAACTGGTCTCCAAGAAGACACTTTCTTTAATACCGGAAACATACTGGAATAGAAGCATTTATCCCTTTGATTTAATGGCATTGGATCTATGATCATTTTTCGTCTGCACTTTTGATTTAATATCTCTGTAAAATCTGTATATTTCTATTAAATCAGTATTACAACTTATGTAGTTTTTTAGCTGAGACCATTTTTATGTAATATACGTTTTTAACCCTTAGTCTTAATAATTCATGCATATATTTATTTATTTTTATATATTAGGTTTTAATAGTGTCTATATGCAGTATGTGTATATATTATGCATTGTCACTTTAAATGTGAACTTTCAGTTGTTCATTTTGGCACCAAAAAGTTTTTAAAATTGTCAGTAATACATAGTTATGTTGTTCTGATGAAGTCTGTATTTACAGATGAAAGCGCTTAACCGTTATTCTTGTAATTGTTTGTGGCTGGAATAAATCGTGTAATACTTGACCGGGTCCTGCTTCACTCGTATTGTCTTACATAGCTGAGACAGTTGTCCATCTCATTTGTTTTTATTTCTGCAGTTGTCTTTGGCTTTTTGGGTTTTATACTGGAATAGAAGCATTTATCCCTTTGATTTAATGGCATTGGCTCTATGATCATTTTTCGTCTGCACTTTTGATTTAATATCTCTGTAATCTGTACAACTGCTTTTTACTCTCCTTTTGTTGTGAGATAGAGCTAATATTTGTTAGTGTTGACCTCAGTTTGTAGTGAAATCCTTTGTCTAGCAGCCTATCTGCTTACTTGGTGAGAGAAAGTGAACAGAAATGGTTTCATTTGGATAGGGCATTCCTGCAACTGTACTGTCTGGATAATAGGTCTGTTTCTCCTTTCTCTGCCTTAAATCAGATATACCTGTTACTCAATTTGTGATGAGAGACTGACTTACTGCCTGCTGTGATATTCAGAAAAGATAAGTGTTTATTCTCATTTTTCATCTGCACTTTTGATTTAATATCTCTGTAATCTGTACAACTGTTTTTTACTGTCCTTTTGTTGTGAGATAGAGCTAATATCTGTTAGTGTTGACCTCAGTTTGTAGTGAAATCCTTTGTCTAGTGGCATATCTGCTTACTTAGTGAGAGAAAGTAAACAGAACTGGTTTCATTTGGATAGGGCATTCCTGCAACTGTACTGTCTGGATAACAGGTCTGTTTCTACTTTCTCTGTCTTAAATCAGATATACGTATTACTCAAGCTGTGCTGAGAGACTGACTTACTGCCTGTTGTGATATTCAGAAATTATACGTGTTTATTCTCATGTTTCGTCTGTACTTTTGATTTAATATCTCTGTAATCTGTACAACTGCTTTTTACTGTCCTTTTGTTGTGAGATAGAGTTAATATCTGTTAGTGTTGTCCTCAGTTTGTAGTGAAATCCTTTGTCTAGAGGCCTGTCTGCTTACTTAGTGAGAGAAAGTGAACAGAACTGGTTTAATATGGGCAGGGCATTCCTGCAACTGTATTGTCTGGATAATAGGTCTGTTTCAGCTTTCTGTGCCTTAAAGCAGATATACCTATTACTCAAGCTGTGTTGAGAGACTGACTTACTGCCTGCTGTGATATTCAAAAAAGATAAGTGTTTATTCTCATTTTTCATCTGCACTTCTGATTATAGTCAGACACACTGACGTCCCACTCACCAGACTGAGCAAGGAGAAAATTACTGTCAGTTGCCTGTTGGGTGCCAGGATCCGCCACATAACGTATGCGCTCAAGTCACTCCACAACAAGTATAAATATGACTCTGTAATTGTCCATGTTGGAGTGAATGACTTGAGACGTACCTCTCTGGACTACATGAAAAGAGACATGGAAGGGGTCTCAGATTATGTGGCCCAGGCAGGTATGACCCTAGCCCTGAGCAGTATCCTTCCTTCGCCCAGAATGATACCACAGTATAAGGTCAAAATGATTGACTTCAACAATTGGCTAAATTTCTGGTGTCATTCAAAGGGGATCCAGTATCTGTCTGCCTAGGACGACAGGATCGACAAACCATGATGCTTTGCCAGAAATGGTCTGCAGCTGTTACCCCTGGGATTCAGGTTACTGGCTAAGGCTCTTGCCACCCCTATAGTGCCTTTTTTAGGCAAGGCTCAAAGGACAAAACCATCACCATAACAGATATAAGTGTGCAAAATCTGAAGGTAATTCTACTCAATGCTAGAAGTCTAAACCTCAAAATGCACTCTCTTGAGGCACTCCTAAAAATGGAGACATCAATATCTGTGCAGTAACTGAGACCTGGTTCAAGGCTCCAGAGAGCACCCCTGCAATACCAGCCTACAACTCTTACCACACTTTTCGGCCACCAAACCAGGACCGCACTAAAGGTGGAGGAGTGTCCATATTCACCAAGGAGATTCACACCTCCATGCTAGTTGCCCAACACAATGCATCTGAAATTCTACAGGTGCAACTAACACTAGGTAAGACTGCAATCCAAATTGTAGCTTGCTACAGATCCCCCACCATGCCCCAGGATTCTCACTACACCTTTCTAAACATACTAGATAATATTAAGATACAACCAAATACCCTAATACTGGGTGATTTCAACTACCCTGCCATTAATTGGGAATACTCGTGTACAAACACCTTTGCCGAACAGTTCTTGGAATTCATAAATTCCAACACCCTGGACCAACTAATCCATAGTCCCACCAGGGTCTCAAATATCCTAGACCTGGTCATTACCAACATGGGAGATCGATGCTCCACACCAGTGGTCACCCCCTCGTTGGTCAGGTCTGACCATAAGCTAATCACCCTTGACATCCACATCCCACCCCCACCCCCCAGTAGGGAAACCTCAATAAAAAACTTCTCCAAAGCCAACTTCATGCTACTCAAGTCAGAAGTGACAAACTTCATGACACCCATGCAGATGGGAACTAAAAGTTCGACTGCTGAATCCTACACTAAGGCACTGTACGAGCACATCCACTCGTGCATGAATCATGCCATTCCAAACAGAACGAAGATGGTCTCCTCTAAAAAAAGGAACCCAATCTGGTGGTCCTCTGCCATAAACAAACTATACAACAGAAGGAAAAAGAGGAAAATCCCAGGATGCAAAAAACTCCCTTACCAGCCTCAGTAAGAAGCTGAGATCCCTCATAAAATCCTCCAAAGTTAGTTACGAAAATAAAATTGCCAAAGATTCCAAGGACAACCACAAGGCATTCTATAGTTATGTCAAGAACCTAAATGGCAATGCTCAGATCTGCTCTGAACTACAACAGAATGACATTAAATATACTTATCCCAAGGATATTGCCAATATCCTGGCAGATCGATTCAGTGCCAACTTCACCCCCTCTCACCCCCTAAAGGCCCATCTCAATACCAAAAGATTGCCAAATTCTGGTACTCATGGCCACACATGTAAAAATGCACTCTCCAAAGCTGAGAATACAGCATCCATGGGACCAGACGACATCCCTGGCTGTGTACTACATGAACTTGGGCGGCGCAGTGGTGCAGCGGTTAACATTGTCGCCTTACAGCAAGAGGTTCTCCGGTTCGATTCTTGGCTCGGGTGCCTTCTGTGTGGAGTTTGCATGCTCTCCCTGTGTTCGCGTGGGTTTCCTCTGGGTACTCCGGTTTCCTCCCACATTCCAAAGACATGCATCTGGAGCATTTCTCCCTGGGCCTCCGCTGAAAACAGGCTCTGTGGAACCTAGTCAGACTTTCCCGGTCAACAAATAATAAATAAATAAATAAATAAATAAAATAAAAATAAATAAACTACAAAATAAACTGGCACCTCACTTAAGTGTTATGTTTAATCATAGCCTCACCTCAGGCTTTGTGACCAACGAGTGGCGCACAGCTACAGTTATCCCACTCCAGAAGGAGGGATCCACCTTGGATCCCGGGAACTAACGTCCCATCAGTCTGACGAGCCTGATCTGCAAAGCCATGGAACACATTATCATGGAACTTATAAACAAACACATTGGCAACCTTTAAACACTGGACCCCACCCAGTTTGGTTTCGTAAAGGGCCGATCTTGTCTCTTCAACCTGATTGACTTCTTCGAATCAGTCTCCAGAGCCATGGATGAGGGTAAGGCTGTCCACGCAGCCTATCTGGACCTCGCCAAGGCCTTCGACACCATCCCCCACTCTGGAATCATAGATAAACTTACTAAGCTGGGCATTAATCCCTATGTCACTCAATGGGTTGCCAACTGGCTTACTGACAGAACCCACACTGTAAAAGTAGCCAACTCAAAATCCAGTTCCAAACAAGTGACACGCAGAGTACCTCAGGGTTCAGTCCTGGGGCCGCTCTTGTTTGGCATCTACTTCTCTGAAGTACAGGCCAGCACTAAGGGACTCTGGCTAACAGAGTTCACAGATGACTGCAAACTGGGAGCCATTATTGAATCCCCAAATGATGTGGATATTCTACAGAAGGGCCTTACAGAAACAGATGCTTGGTGCCAGAGCCATGGGCTCAAGCTCAATGCCAAGAAATGTATAGTTATCCCCTTTGGGAAAAAAACATGTGCCCATAAGTGGCAGTACAGTAAACACCGAAAGTGTGATAAGGGACATAGGGACACAGGTGGACAGTGGTCTCACCTTTGATAACCACATAGCCACAACAGTCAGGAAATCCTTCTATGTGGCACACCTCATCACTAAGGGCTTTTCATCCAGAAAAACGTAGGTCATTGTCCCACTGTACTCATCCCTCATGAGACCCATTATAGAGTATGATGCCCCATTTGGTATGGACCTCACAAGACATCTGCAACAACTGGAGAGGCCACAGAAATACCTCACTAAAAGAATCACAGGCCTAAAGCAGATGCCCTATGCTGACCATTTAAAAATACTCCAGCTATACTCTGTCGCATACTGCCTACTCAGAGGCGATCTCTGCTTAACATACAAGGCCATGTCAAACCCAGTGCTGTTGGACATGCTCCACTTAAAGAAACCCCAATCCCTCAGAGCCACACGCTCCATGGATCTAAACATGGTCATCACAATGAACAAAACATGCTGGAGGGATAGGTTTCTGACCCAGAGACTCCCCATACTCTGGAATAGACTGCTCATACATGTCAAGCTGAGCGCCTCTTTGGCCCTCTTCAAAAGGAACCTTGATGACTGGATAGAAGATAGGAAGTTCACTCCGAGGATCACGTCAGTCACCCTGGTAGACAGGGGACCAGGGAAGTAAATATTCTGGGAAGAAATAGCCAGGGAATTGTTATGGCTAGGCTTGTATAGGCCCTAGGGCCGATAGCCTAGTACCAGCCTAAGAACCTACGACTCCTACAGTGAGTAAGTGATGAGGAACCTGAGGTGAAAATTCTGTCAGGTAAGGAGGATAGGGAGGAACTCCACTTGAAGGCGAAATTTGTATCCAGTGCCAAACGTTCCCTTTTTGATCCAACTTTAATACAAAAGAGTCTGAAACAATCCATTGGAATGTACACAGTTTCTGGGGCAGATTTTGAGAGACAGCAGCAGTACCAAGGATCATGAACCCTCTAAAACTAAACCCCTAAACCCACCATCCTGTTTGACTTTAGGAAAAGTGAAATCACCAACCCAGCATGGCAGTTTAGCAATATTATCCCTATTTTCACAAAGCCTCAAAAAGACAAGACTTGGAGTGGTGTAGAATTGTTAGTAAATAGCTTTTCAGAAAAAAGGAAAAAAAGTTAAATTATTTTAACTCTGCTTAAATATTTAAGTGCACTTATAGTGACCTGTGTGGTGATACTCCTTTGTACTTTCTTGTTCTGGGACCTTAGTATTGTATTTTAATTAGCAGTTGTGGGAAGATTGTGTTTCACTTCCACAAGTAGAATTATTTGGGAAAGCCATCTGTTTGTATTTTAAGCTCTGCTGGGTGAAAGTCTTGTACTTTAACAGTTGGGCAGAATTACGTACAACTAGCAGACTCGTGCCTTAATCATTTATTGCTCCATTTTTTCCATAATCAGTGTTACTGGTTAATTACTGCAAGGTCTGGTGCCTTAAACTGTGGTAGAATTTCAATAGTGAGACAACTGTTTCTATTCCAGTTTGTGCTACAGGGCTTTTATATTTTGCTTATTGTTTTTACCTGCTTGCATTCTGTGTCTGCCCCATCCCCCACTAACATATCAAGCTAAAGTTTCTAAAAAGGGTTGCATTCATTTGATTGTCAGCCTCTGCAGTTAGCCTGCTTGCTTCTTGAAAATTTCCCAACTGTCCCACCCTTCTGCTGCTGTTTTTATAAGGCTGTGTCTCTGGATTCCATCCCTTATGATTATCTGATTTCCAGATTTCCTCCCTCCCCTCTATCACTGCTACTGACCATTGTATTAGCTACTTATGTACTCTTCCTACCCACTGTTTTCCATAGAACCATGACACTTAGTGCCCACCAGCAAGCCAGTATTTTTTTTTTTGAGTAAACTTCCTTTAATACATAGTGCCTCCTGCTCATTTTCATGGATCTCAGCAAAAAGTGGTAGTCTTAGCCTGCATTCCAGAAATGTTTTACTTGTATCCAGTGCCATCCAAGCAAAGTTAAGTACCTTTGAATGAAAAATTCCACTTGTTATTTTAACAGATCACATTTGTTTCTTGTTTTTATGTGAGCATTTTAATGATTTTTGTAAAAAAAAAAATTCCTTCCTGTCACTGTTACAGTCTTGAAATTACCTTCAGCTAGGGACTTCCAGATAGTTAAGTGGTTTGCATTAGCATTGCACTTGTGGGTCTCATCTACTGTTTTCACACCAAGAAGAATGGGTTTATTCATCTTGTGGCAGGAGGTGTTTGTCTGGTTTATCTGAGTTGGGAAATACCCAAAAGGACTCACAGTGTACTAATTTTATTGGCTAGAGGGCTCACTATTTAGTTTTCTGTGTTTTTTTCTGTGTTGCAATAAATTTTGCATGTTTGCATGAGTTAGCAGTGCCCTGTATAGTAGCAAACACCTAAAAAGCAAATTTCCTCTGCAGAAAAGTCCATAAAACTGTAGCCTGTAAAGCGGCAATATAGTGGAAACACCTTGTGCACCAACAAGCTTAGAGCAGCTAGTTGGGCCTCGAGTGGCAATAACTACAGATTTAGTAGAATTGAATATTGCTTAAACATTAAAGTTAGTAGAATTTAGTATACTGTTTAGCATAATCTGCCCCAACAAAGTACCCTTAGTCATTACAAACAAAGCACCCTTAATAGCCTTCTAACCCCAATAAAGCACTCCCTTTTAGCTCACAAATCAAAAGACTGGACAGTATGGATATGTAATTTCCTAACTTCTCTGTTGCCAGCTTGGTGGATATGAGCATCTCGAGACAATGTAACAATTGTCTCATGTTTACTGATAACCACTTAATCATTAAAGAATCACACACAGTATGCGAAATCTGTAATTACACAATGACACTGAGGACTAAACTCTTGCATATAAGTTTAGATCAGGTCGTCGAAAACAAAAGTTATGTATTCACCATAATGATGCACCTGTGTTGCTTGTTTTTGCCCTTTCTCAACCTGTGGGTTTTGGATCCAACTTCGGCCTCTTCTTAGACTATCTGTAGCTCAAGCGCCTCCATTTATCCATAATCCTCTCCCCAGCCCCAGATTACCTGACATTGAGTTTGCCTCCTTCATAGGTTCATAGGTAGGTACTAGGCTATTGGCCCTAGGGCCTATACAAGCCTAGCCAAAAAAGTACCCTGGCTTTTGCCACCTAAGAAAATTATTTTCCTGTGCCCCTGTCGAGCAGAGTCACATAGGTGATCCCTGGGGTGAATTTCCTATTTCCCATCCAATTATCAAGATTTTTTTTGAAGAGTGCTAATGAGGAGCTTTGTTTGATATAGATAGGTAGTTTGTTCCAGAGTATGGGAAGTCTCTGGAACAGGAATCTATCCCTCCAGCATGTTCTGTTTATTGTGGTGACAAGGTTTAGGTCCCTAGAGCGTGTAGCTCAGAGGGATTGGGACTTCTTTAAGTGGAGCATGTCCAACAGCTCTGGGTTTGACATAGATTTGTATGTTAGGCAGAGATCGCCTCTGAGTAGGTGATATGCGGCGGAGTAAAGCTGCAGTTTTTTGAGACGGTCTGCGTAGGGCATCTGTTTGAGGCCAGTAATCCTCTTTGTGAGGTATTTCTGTGGCCTTTGCAGTTGTTGTAGTTGTCTTGAGAGGTACATACCAAAAGGGGCATTGTACTCTATAATGGGTCTAATGAGTGACGAGTAGAGGGGAACAATGACCTCTTTTTTTCTTGGATGAGAAACCTTTTATGATAAAGTGTGCCACCTAGAAGGATTTCCTAACTACTGTGTCAATGTGATTATCAAAGGAGAGACTACTGTCCACCTGTGTCCCAAGGTCTCTTATCACACTTTTGGTGTTAAGTAGACTACCACCTGTGTGGTAGCTCATGGGTACAGAGTTTTTACCAAAGGGGATGACAATGCACTTTTTGGCACTGAGCTTGAGGCCATGGCTTTGACACCAGGCATCTGTCTCGGTGAGGCCCTTTTGTAGGATGTCCACATCGTTAGGAGTTTCAATTATGGCTCCTAGTTTACAGTCATCTGCGAACTTCGTTAGCCAAAGACCTTCTGTGTTAGCCTGTACTTCAGAAAAGTTGATACCAAACAGGAGAGGACCCAGGACTGAACCCTGTGGTACTCCACTTGTCACTGGTCTTAAGTTGGATTTGGAGTCTGCTACTTTCACAGTGTGGGTTCTGTCAGTGAGGCAGTTGGCAACCCATCTTGTGACATAGGGATTTATACCTAGTTTAGTGAGTTTATCTATAATTCTAGAGTGGGGGATGGTGTCAAAAGCCTTGGCGAGATCTAGATAGGCTGTGTGAACTACCTTACCTTCGTCTACAGCTTTGGTGACTGATTCAAAGAAGTCAATCAGGTTTAGGAGACATAATCTGCCTTTTACAAACCCGAACTGGGTGAGGTCCAGAGTTTGGAGATTACCAATGTCTTTGTTTAAAAGTTCCATGATGATACATTCCATGGCCTTGCAGACCAGGCTCATTAAGATAATGGGGCGGTAGTTCCCGCGATCCGTGGTGGCTCCCCCTTTGTGGAGATGGGCACCATTCAGTGGGCACAAAGCCTGAAGTGAGGCTATGATTGAACATGGTGCTTAGGTGAGGTGCCAGTTCATTCTGTAGTTCATGTAGAACGCAACCTGGGATGTTGTCAGGTCCCATGGACGCTGTGTTCTTGGCTTTGGAGAGTGTGTTTTTTACCTGTGCAGCGGTGATTACAGGAACTTTGCATTCTTCTGGTATAGAGATGGGCTCTTTATGGGGTGAGGGGGGGGTAAAGTTAGCACTGAACCTATCTGCCAGGATGTTGGCAATATCAGTTGGTTCTCTATATTTAGTGCCATTGTGCTGTAACTCAGAGAAGATCTGAGTGTTGCCATTGAAATTCTTGACAAAGCTATAGAATGCTTTGTGGTTGTCTTTAGAATCAGTGGCGATTTTGTTTTCATAACTAGCTTTGGAGGATTTTATGAGGGATATCAGCTTCTTACTGAGGCTGACCAAGGAGTTTTTCCAGTCATGGGATTTTACTCCTTTTTTGCAACAGTTTCTTTCTTCTGTTGTAGAGTTTTTTTATGGCAGGGGACCACGAGACTGGCTTCCTTTTTTTGGAGGATAGCATCTTGGTTCTATTAGGGATAGCATGATCCATGCACTTGTGTAAGTGCTTATAAAGTGCATTTCTGTAGGATTCAGCAGTTGCACCTCTATTGTCTGTCTGCATGGGTGTTGTGAAGTCTGCCACTTCTTTCCTAAGAAGCATGAAGTTGGCTTTGGACAAATTTTTTACAGTGGTTTCCCTTAATGGGGGATGGGGGCGGGATGTGGATGTCTAGGCTGATTAGCTTGTGGTCGGATCTGACCAACAAGGAATTGACCTCTGGTGTGGAACACCAGTCGCCCATGTTGGTAATTACCAGGTCTAGGATATTGCTGCCCCTGGTGGGGGTGTGGATAAGTTGATCCAAGGCATTGGAATTTATGAATTCCAGAAAACGTTGAGCAAAAGAGTTGGTACATGAGTAGTTTTCCCAGTTAATGGTGGGGTAGTTGAAATCACCCATTATTAGGGTGTTGGGTTGTACCCTAATATTTTCCAGTGTATCAGGAAATGAGGATTGGGAATCCTGGGGCATGGTAGGGGAGCTGTAGTAAGTTACAATTTGGATTGCAGTCTTGCCCAGAGTTAGTTGCATTTAAATAATCTCGGATGCATTATGCTGAGCAACTAGCCTGGAGGTGTGGATATCCTTAATGAATATGAACACGCCTCCACCTTTAGTGTTTTGGTCCAGGTTAGGTGGCCGAAACGTGTGGTATGAATTATAGCCTGGTAATACAGGGGTGCTCTCTGGAGCCTTCAACCAGGTCTCTGTCACTGCACAGATGTCGATGTTCTCCATTTTAAGGAGTGCCTCGAGTGATATCAATATATCAGCATATAGGAAACAATTCAATACATTTCTAGAAACATGACAGGAAAGGTATCTGGAGCTAAGAGAGGGAAAGACCAAAAAGTGAAATACCACAAGGTCATCCCAAGAGACCATATGAATTTCTTCTTCCTGTGGAAGTGAAGAGGAGAGAGTAAGGGTAAACTGAGGAAGGATTAAAACAAACAGCACAGATGCATCATTATGGTCAGTGCATAACTTTTATATCTGATGTTATTTTTTGTCTGTTCATTGACCTGTGGGACAGAGTCCACAGCTAGTATCAACCCAGGTAGTCTCATGGAAGGATATTTCATAGTATGGCAGAACCAAAAGCTGCCCTGTTCCTAGAAAGTATATCCAGCTTGTAATGAGCTATGAAGACATGAACAGTGGACCATGTAGCAGCAGCACAAATGGCATGTATAGAAGTTCTGGATAAAAAGTGGAAGAAGTGGAGACTGACCTTGTGGAATGAGCTTGTGATAGTTTTGATAAAGACAAATCCCCATGTTTATAGACTTAAGAAATACATACAGTGAGCCACCATGCTAATGTAACTATAGACACAGATTATCTCAACATAGCTTTAGAAAATGAAATAATTTGTCCAATTTCATGAAAGCATTTGTTCTGTGAAGATAAAATCTCAACTATCTGGTACATCCAAAAATGAAGCATATATTCCTCTTTATTGGAGAACTTTAAGAAACTGGTAAATTAATGGACTGGTTAAGGGAAAATTTAGGAGCTACTTTTGGAAGAAAGTATGGATTGCTGTGAAGAGAAACCCTATCTTTATGAAAAAATGATAGAAGGTGGCTAGCAAAATAAAGCCTGAAGTTCATAAACTCTTTTAAATGATGTAATGGCAACTAGAAAAAATGGTTTTCCATGAAAAAAAATTTAAACCAGCCTTTTCTGAGGGTTCAAAGGGAAACTGAGTTCAGGCCTGGGGAAGAATTATCAAGTTTCCCAAGGAGGGTTAGGGCCCTGATAGGTGGTCTGTGAAAAAAATGTACCCTTAAGGAAGGCTTTGCATAACCTAGGGGAGGCCAATGACAAATGATCTTTTCCTACATGAAGACTGGAATTGCAGCCAACTGTAGAGTAACTTGCTCCTTTATGAAAAATGGAATTCAGAAATTTTAAAACTGCTGGAATGGTTGGTGAAAAGGGGTTGAGATTTCTCTCGTTAGCCCAGACAGAAAATCGTTCCCATTTGCTCTTTTATATCTTCTTAGTGGAGGCATTTTGAGAAGTAGTAGGGATGTGTAAAAGTTGAGAAGAAAGCCTGGGCTGTCTAACCATCATTGGAAATGGAGATACCACGTGGTTAACCTGATTCTTTATATGTCTGGGTGAGGAAGCCTGGAGGGGTGACACAGAAGATCCAGAAAGGTATCCAGAACCCAAGGAGGGTATATCTAATGAGGCCAGAGGAAGGGGAACCTAACTTGCTCTAGACAGAATGGGGTAATAAGGATCACCTTGCTCTTCTGTTGATGATGTTTCTTTAAAAACATTGATAGGTGTGGGAATGTAGGTGTAAAGGAGTCCGGGGGGGGGTGCCAATCGTGGATCAGAACATCTGTCAGTCACTCCCCTTCTGGGGGGACTAGGGAAAACAACTGTGGCATTTGGAAATGTGGACACAGGTGAACAGGCCACAGGATGGCTGGCCCCATTGGTGAAAAATCTGTTCTGCCACTGAAGGACTGAGAGACCACCCATGAGGCATAAGAATAGATCTGCTCAGTCTGTCTAATAAAGCAATGGTATTCCCCTGAATGGGGGTTGTCAAAATAAAGTCTTTGGAAGAGAACATCCACTGCCACATGCTCACTGCCTCCTGAAACAAGGGGTAAGAGTGAGTTCCCCCTATTTGCTGATGTACCAGACCACAAACATGTTGTCCATCTGTATGGCAATCGTCCCTTGAGGAAGGATGTCTTGAAATGCCTTCAACTCTAGAAGGACTGCCATTATCTCTATGATGTTAAAGTGAAGGTTTGCCTCCAAGGAAGACAATGTGCCTTGGACTGACTGTCTTAGGTAATGTCCCCCCACCATACCACTCAACCTGGAAACATCAAAAATCTGTACAAAGGCCCATGAAAAATAGGTACAAATCTCTACGCTGATTAACATAACATTTGCATAAATAATTATGTAACCTCACCCACTCCAATGGAATTGTGGGATACCAAATTTCAAAAGGAGACTGAAGAACAGACAACCAAAATATGGCCCCAGAGTCCCCTGCAGCCATTCTAATGTCCCATGATTTGGCTATCTTGAACCATTTACTATAAACACTGTAATGTGCATACTGCTTTACTTGTACAATGCTTTGGATTTTTTTTAATTTTATAGCACAAACACTAATAGACATCTGCTAAACAAAGCAATTCAGTCTCACAATGAAAATAGACTTAGCGTTAAAACTTCTTTGCCCTTGAAACTTACATTCACCGAAACAGCATTGAAACCCACATCCAAAGAAAATGCATCAGTGGTGGATAAAGATTACCTTTGGACTGTTTTCAAATCATAGGCCCCTTCCTTGCACACGAAACACACATGTGTTCTTTGATACACCTTCTTGACTATACTAAATTATATTCCTTCAATATATAATACAGCAATTTAGAATGCGTTTTAAATTTGTTTTGAACATTTTTCCAGTAAGCAATGAAACAAAATGCATGAACCAATAATGACAAAACTGCCCAATTCATAACATTTCCATCATAAATGTCTACTCAAACTTTTACAATCCACCAGTATTAGTAAATATGCACAATCTCTACAGAAGACAAAGTTATCTAAATAACTCCACACTAAAGAGATCTGTAACTAATGAAGAGGTTGCTGCTAGCAAACAACTTTATATTTCATTATTTAATCTACAAATAAAGTACCTGTTGTCCTTGAGGAATAACTTGCCTATGTTACATTAAAAAAATGATAAGCTAGTAATATTGCAATAGGAAATGGATGGCAAACTGGTAACAGGTTCATAGCTACTAGGTATCTACACCAAAGAGGACATTCTCAGGACTGCAGCATACACCCTCTTTAAAAGTACAACACAGTACATTAACAGCAATTCATCTACATGCTGTGGGAGTAGAACCCACAGCTTTCTGCATCAAACACAAGTACTCTACTGGTTGTGCTACTAACACAAACAGGCTTAGCATAAGCAGCACTAAATGCCTCTCCCAATGAAGAACTATGCAGTACAACAAATCTGGAAAAAGCCAAAATTTATTGGGGGGGGGGCAAAAGCCCAAAACCAGGGACACATTTTAAACATTGCTTGTATAATCTTAGAAAAGTTGGCAGAATAAAATGTTTTGTGTTACTGTGCATTTCCTGAAAGATATGATAGCTATTTAAGTGTCAGTCATCCTTATTTAGTGAATTCATTTCTCACTCATTTGCTAGGGTAGGGAATTCAGGCTTTTGCTCCTTGTACATAAGGTACTGGGTTTGAGCCTGGTTAATACTAACCACCAGTCATATGTACTTTGGGCATTACACACACACACACACACACACACACACACACACACACACACACACACACACACACACACACACACACACCCACAGGACTTTCACATATCCTGTTAAAACAGACTTTCACACATCCTGTTAAAACGGACTTTCACACACACAAACAGACTTTCACACATCCTGTTAATATGGACTTACACACACCCACAGGACTTTCACACATCCTGTTAAAACAGACTTTCACACATCCTGTTAAAACGGACTTTCACACACACAACAGACTTTCACACATCCTGTTAAAATGGACTTTTAGGATACTTCTGCTATGGATTTTGGCCCAGCAAATTCCATTCACCATTATGATAAGTTTGCATGATATTTTTTTCTCTAAAGTGCACAGCACAGCTTACAGTCCTAAATTCCACAGATGTTTGAATGATTTGTAGGCAGCACAATTATTTTCAGTTGAATGGACTTTACAGCAGTCAGCAAATAAAAGTGAACTTATTAGCAAATTGCAGGCAGCACAATTATTACAGCAGATAAAAGTTTGAACAGACACACAGAACACAACATGCACAGTTAGTTGAACATACTTCAGCAAAAACGACTTGACAACGGACTTACACATCAAATAAAGCACCCCTGAAAAATAACATGACAACGGACTTACAGCAGCTAAAGCACCCCTACAAAACAACTTGACAACAGAATGATTTACAGAAGATAAAGCAGCCTTGCAAAATGACATGACAACGGACTGAGTTACAGCAGATAAAGCACCCCTGCAAAACGACTTGATAACAGACTTACAGCAGATAAAGCACCCCTTTGGCCCCGGACTTGCAGTGCAGCAGATAAGATGCGAGGAGATAGAATACAGCTTTCTGGAGGCTGGGAGATGTGGGACTCTGCAAAACTTACATCTGCCACCATTGCTTTTCCCTCCAAATAGTTTAAAATAAATCTGACCGAGTCCAACAGGCAGTAGCTGATGTAATCAAGCACGCCCCTGTAAGCTCGTGATGCGTAGTGATGTTAGCCATCAAATTAAACTGGCAATACAAAAATAAATAAATAAAATAATCTAAAAAAAAATAAATCTGGAATTATAGGGGCCACTCGGGAAATCGTGGGATCCCATTATTTTGCCCTCAGAACCAGTAAATGCTGAGGAATTCGGTATGGTTGAGAGGTATGCCCCCCACTTTAACTGGGAAGCATAGGTGGTCACTGTGGCCTTGGGTAATGGGAGAACAAAGTAGCAGAATTGCAAAACACCTGGCACGTGGATCTACCAGGACACATGTTATCAGCAGATCTCTATTATTCAAATGGGAGATGTCATGGGATGTTGATTCACAGACCACTGGACTGCTAGAGTCCACTGCAGTACTGTTATGTAGAATCTTCCTAAGGGTAGAAGGTAGAAGGTTTATGGAGGCTACCACTGAACCCAGGAGCTGAAGGACTAGCTTGGCTGGTGGTGACTGAAGAGATAGCTGACTTTTTGCTTGAAGCTGTAATTTGGGCAATCTGAACTGAGGTAGGCAAGCTACTTGAGAAACTGTGTCCAGATGAGCCCCTGTTAACTCCATCATTTAGGCGGGAAGGAGGTGAGACTTGTCATAGTTGGCAGTGATGCCCAGGTGTAGACATAAATGGAGCAGGTAGTCCCTGGCATATATCAGTGGATGCCTGGTGGGAGCTATGAGGAATCAGTTGTTGACATATGGAAACACCCGGACTCCTAGCAATCTGAGGTGAGCTGCAGCTATTGTCATACATTTGGTGAACACTAGATGGGCTGCAGTGAGACCAAAGGAAAGGGCCCTGAATTGAAAGCAAATGGCTCCCATCTGGAAGGGAAGGTATCTCCTAGATCATCTGTCTATTTTTATGTGATAGCAAGTATCCTGGTGATGTACTGGGCACATCCAACCATCCTTCATCAAAACAAGGTGAATGGACTGAACCATAACCATTTGGAACTTGGAGTGTTTGACAAACTGGTTTATGTGGCTTAGGTCCAATATAGCCCTGAGGTTTCCCATCTTCTTTGGCACGAAAAAGAATCTTGAATAAGTTCCAAACCCTCATTGGGCTGGTGGGACCTCTTGGATGATGCTTTTTCTTAGCAGCTTTTCTGATCCTGAGGCTGCTTCCTTCCCACAATGGGGTGGTATATCATGAATTCTTGGTAAATGGTGGGGGGAATGTAACAGCCTCTGGTAATTATTCTCTGCACCCAAACATCTTTGGTGATGGGCGTCCAGTCTTCTGAGTGCAGAGATAAGCCCCCTCAGACTACCTCCTGGGTAGAGCAGTCAGGCAACCATTCAGGGGCACTGAAAAGGCATCTCAGTAAAGGGGCCTCTAAAGCCTTGGATTTGCAGGCATTCCCTACCAGATAGGTGACATCTACCATTAGGGTTCCCACTTCTGTGGGGGATTTACCACCACAGAAGTCCTGACAGAACCCTCACAATTTCAGGAACCACATCTTTCTACCCTCTTTCTGGTTTCTTGAGCAAGTCCTCTGAGGGGTAGAAAAATGTATCCATACAGCAGATAGGCTTTTCCCATACTATTCACTCCTGGAGAGTGTCTCTTTAGCTTTTTGTCCAAATAAGGTAGATCAATCAAAGGGTGCATTGCTGAAAGATGTCATGTAGGGCTCCACTGAGTTGCAAAGGTATATCCAGTTGTGCCTTTTAAAGTTAATGCCTGAATCTGACTCTCTCGAAATACCTTCTGTAGAGTGTGAAATCAGATGCACAGTGGCATCTGACTGGGACTGAAGGTTAGCCAGTTGCAAACAGACAGTCTTTTTATCCCCCATCGACATGGACCCTGACAGGGACTTGTTAAGTTCTTTCATCACATCCCTCTGAAACCATGTGAAATTTGGAAGGTAATTCAGAAACTGCACAGCAAAGGTCACTGAAGCAAAATTTTGCTTCCTGAATCTGTCCACTGCCCTAGACTCTCTATTAGGGGGGGTGGACAGAAGGACTTTCCTCAGCAAGTTCCTTTTTGGTCGCTGCAGCAACCACCATGGCATCAACCAGGGGACCCCTCCTTCAGTGGACATGGTGATTGCAGCTAAGTACTTGTCTGGTTTCTAAGGAATGCACTCTATTGTATCCAGATTCTTCCAAGCCTGATTGGAAATGAGGTCCACCCAAGATGTATCTGAGCCTGTTCCAACAGTCTCATGAAACACCAGCTCCTCATGGGAAATGATTTCAGAAGAACAACCACTTTTTGGCGTGAGAAGTTTGAAAATATCTCTCCAAGTGAGGCATCTTCAAGGGGTGACCTGGGGGATCCCTCCCCTTCATCAAAATCAGTGTCTTCTGTTAAAGTCTACTGTGGGGAATCAATGTGCTTATTCTTGCATTTATGCATCCAGGGAACTTCCTTGTTGGGATGATCTGATGAGGACATGAAAGTCTCTGGGGTGTCCTGTACAAAGGGTGTCTCAAGGCTAGGAAGGACTGGTTGCCCTGATGGGACAAAATAAGCAGACTCAGGATACAGGGCAAACAGTTATGTATGGGGAGGACCTGAGGAGGGCAAGGATGTCCTGTCTTCAGTCATTTGGAGAGCTCCCTCCACTGCTTCAAATGCAGATGCTGATGGGGAGGCTAGAACTGCAACATTAGGAGCCAAAGTCACCTGCTTGGAGAAATCCGAGGATTTCCCCATGACATTGTCTCAATACAGAGGTCAGAGCTGAACTGTCTAGCGTTGAGGCCCCAAAGAGAAGGGATGGCTCCAAAAATTTCAGAGTCAAACCCCTACCTCCAGATCCAGCACCAAAGCTGCAGCTCTGAGATCCCTCCAGCTCTAACAAGGTCACTGCTAGCTGTATCAGAGAAGACACTGGCATTGACGAAGACCAGGTCTTTGGAGTTGATCCAGACAATGCCGGTATTCTCAGATCCTGAGCCTCCAAATCAAAGGACGGATCAGAGTAGGAGCCACTACAGGTGTTTGGGATGGTCTAAAGCTTACAGGTCCAATAGGAAACAGAGACAGAAGAACTCCCAAATGAATTTGGGTCCTAAGAAATGTTCTCATCTTCCTGACCACTTCAGCATTAGAAAAGCTCCTGGTAGACCTGAAGAATGAGGAGGAAGATGGTGGTCTGGAAACTCTAGGAGGAGTTTCTTGCAGAAAAGGAGAATGAAATCTTGATGAAATCAGCTGTGGAGAGAACTGGGGCTGTTCATGGGATGGAGATTTGTATGAAGCCCAAAGAGGTGGATGGATCCAAGACTTTGGATTTTTTTTTTGAGGTGGGAACCAAAGTCAGCACCAATCGAGGACAGTCAGGGGAGTACTTCCTCAACTCTTTAGACTTTTCTTTTGATTTCTTCCTTAGCCCTGTCTTCTTTCTCCCCTTGAGATTTTCCACTGGTTTTGTTGTGGAGGGGGAAGCCCTAAATAGTGAAGAAGAAGAAGGCAGTAATCCATTGAGAATTAGCTTGCTCCTGCACTCAACCAAGGCTCTGTGGTTGAAGCCAGAACAAATCTCACACTCGACCACAAGATGACCAGCCCTAAGACAGCAGAAACACTCTTAATGGGCATCCGAGTTAGGGAGTTAGACATTTTTTGCCCACATAATGAATTTTTTTTTAAAACCCACAGATTTGTCTGACATTGTGCTAGGAAGGCTGAAACAACCCCGAAAGAAATTCAAATACACAAAGAAAGCTAAAAAAAAAAAAAAAAAAAAAAAACCCAAAAAAACAGACAAATACCAATAATGGTACCAAGAAATTTCCATTGACATTGGAAAGAAAATACCAACAATGCTACCAAAATTACTCTAAAGAGTACAGGGGAAAAAAGGGAGAGAAGGGCACTAGGCCTAGAAGGGAACAACCACCACCAACAATAATATATATTAAAAAAATGTGTTTTTTTTTTATTACAAGGGAGGCAGGGGGAGGGGGGGGCAGAGAGAGAGAGAGCAAGAGATGAAAAGACCCTGGTGAAAGAGGGTGATCTTAAGATAAAAAACTGACTTATTTCCAAAAATGCCTGAGCCACGAAAAAAAAAATGTCTGGTTACTGGAAGCAACAAATGAGATTACTAGTAAACTGGGGCTTGGGAGAGGATTATGGATAAGGGGAAAAGCTTGAGCTACAAATCAAAAGTCTGAGAAGTGACCAACATCAGATATGAAAACTACACGTTGAATAAAAGACAAAAAAGACAACATCAAATCCACACACACAACACCCACCTCACATAGCACACACATAGACTAACATATGCTGAGGCAATCTTCCTAAGCAACAAAGATCACTTAGACCACCTGCTGTTAAAGCTATGTGTCAAAAAGACCAAAAGGCACTCAGAAAAAGGAACACCTAACATCACATATATTGTCACTCTCAGTGGAGCCCCAAACACTAAAAGCCCCTAAAATAAGCAAACACACTTCCCAGGACTCTATTCATAGGGCCTCAATTGTAAGATATACACATGCCCCTTTAACCAGGCAAAACAAGGAGAAGATGGGAGGCACAGTGGTACAGCAGTTAACATTGTCACCACACAGCAAGAGATTCTTTTATTCAATTCTCAGCTGGGGTACCTTCTGTGCAGATCTTGCATGTTCTCCCTGCATTTGCGTTGGCTTACTCTGGGTACTCCGGTTTCCTCCCACAGTCTAAAGACATTCATCTGGAGCATTTCTCCCTGGGCCTCTGCTGAAAATAGGCTCTGTCTTACTCGGACTTTCCTATTCAACAAATGTTAAACAAACAAATAAATAAATAAAGATAAATTTAGTTGCTTATATGGAGCCATGATCTGCCAAATCACACAACCACAACCATGTAAATGACTGCATTGTGGTTCTGTGCCTACCAGAAGTAAGCCCAGAACTAGCCCCAGAAACAAACCACTTTGGTGGCATCCCAAATTAATCAGGATGCACAAGAAAAGGAAAAAATATGGCAAAAATCAGGAAAGGTAACTCCCATAAAGCTAAATACTTTCTCATCAAAGTAAATTGGAAACCAAGAGGGTTAATTATATCAAGAAAAGCCAACTCTGAGGTTAAGATATCCTCCCAGGTGAAAGATAACCATAAGGCCTTCTACAGCTATGTCAGAAACCTGAAGAGCAGCAAACAGCAATGGGCTGTACCAGTGGTTAATGGTGCCACATTCACTGAGCCTGCTGATGTAGCGGATCTGTTAGTGAAACATTTTCAGTTCCACCTTTACCCACCTTTCACCCTCATTCATCCCCCCAATAATACCGTCAAACATAACCCCTCCAACTATAACTATGTACTGACTGCACTCACTAAACATGTCCTCAGTGGGGCACAATAACATCTCAGGATGCCTCTTGAATAGTCTAAAACATGACTTAGCAGAACCTATAGAGTCATTATTTAACTACAGTCTCAAAACAGGCTTTGTGCCACATGAATGGATGACAGCAATGCTATTCCCCTTCATAAGTTAGGATCTATAACAGATCTTGGAAACCACAGACCAATTAGTCTGACTAGTCTTATTTGCAAAGCCATGGAAAGAATTATCATGGATATTATCAGTAAGGATATAGGAAACCTCCATTCACTTCATCCATCCAGGGACATGCTTACTGAATCTGGTGGACTTCTTTGAAAAAGTCACTAAGTTGATGGATTTGGAGGAAAACTGTGCATACTCCATACCTAGATATGGCTTAGGCATTCGATATAATATCCCACTTGGGCAGTGTCAACAAACTTACAGAAGTAGGTATAAACCCTTTTATAACATGCTGGATAGCTAGCTGGCTCACTGATAGGACCCAGAAGGTTAGAATCAATGAGGCCACCTCCACAAATAGGCCGGTTAGCAGTGGAGTCCCCTTTGGCACTGTGCTAGCCCCACCCCTCTTTGGTATTTACTTCTCTGATGTCAAAGTCAATGTCAAAGATCTCTGATTAACCAAGTTTGCAGATGATTGCAAACTGGGAGTAGTCAATGAATCCCCTCAAAATTGGAACACCCTTCAGGAAAATCTAATACAGACAAACACCTGGTGCCAAAGCCATGGCTTAAAATCTCAATACTAAGAATTGTATCATAGTACCTTTTAAGAAGTCTGACACACCAGGTAACTGCATCATCAATACAACACAATAGTGATTCACTAGTCAGGGATGTGAGAACTCATGTAGACAATAAACTAGCCTTCCACCAATATGAGTCCAAGGCTGTAAAAAAATGCTTCTATGTTGCTCAACTTATAATCTAGGGCATGGCATCTAGGTCCAGGCCATCATCCTAGAGTATAATGCCCCCTTCGGTATGTAGCTTACCAGACACATGCAGCAACTGGAACATCCTCAAAGGCTCTTTATAAAAAGAATACAGGGAGCAAACACACTGTCCTACACTGATCACCTCAAAACCCTGTCCCTTTACTTGGTATTATACAGACATCTGAGAGGTGATCTTTGACTATCATATAAGCCATCCCTGGACCCTATTTTGATGAGTCTTTTGCACATCTGCAAAACTAACAGCATATGTACTACCAGATTAAAAGACCTAAATTTTGCTTGCAACATAAACAGGACATATTGCAGAGACATATGTTTCTCCATTTCCATTCTCTGGAGCAGGCTCCCAATCCATGTGAAGCAGAGTTCCTCCTTACCCTATTTAAGTGCAAGATGGACCAATGGACGGGTAATCTGAGATTCACCCTTGGTTTGACTCCTATGTCTCTGATGGACAGAGTCAGTCAGTAAACCGCCCTCTATAAATCAAATTTGTGGGTCACATTTGGGTTGCACGGCTACGCTTTTAAGGGCCATAGTGGTCGTTGGCCTGGTATACACCTATGAACCTACAGATACCCAATTGCTTTCAGCATTTCCACCTTACTCTCATTTGGTACCACAGCCATGCCATACTGGAAATGTTCAATAATCACTGTAATTTCACTATAGATATGACTCCAGAACCACCAGATGCTTCTAATATCACCTCCTCAAACTAGGGCAAGTCCTCCAAGTTCAAAATTTCCAAAAAATTTTCCTTCCTTCCAATTCTCGACAATGCTAATAGTCAAGGTCAGTGTTTCTCCACTACTGCTAGCAACTTTAAATTTAAATTGTTTGTTACAATCTTATACACATAGGGGAATTGATTTTCCCTATGGTAATAAACTATTTTTGGATGTGGCATTTGCCAACACTTGCTGGCTTTTTCGTTTTTGGGTAATAATAAATACATATTTTCAGCAGAAACTCGGGGAGAAAAGCTCCAAACAGTTAGAGAATATTAAATAAAACAGTAGTACAAATGTAATTAAAAATTTATAAAAGCATATATATATATATATATATATATATATATACACACACACACACACACACACACACACACACACACACACACACACACACACACACACAATTTGTCAGTGGAGTGCAAAGGTTTAAATAAAGAATGAGAAAACACCAGTGATGTAAAAAATATACAGAAAAAATTACAATTAAATAAGACAATCAGTATATAGTGTAGAATACAGAAGTATAGTCTATTATGTTAGGGAAAAGAAAGATAGAAGCCCCCCCCCCCCGACCCCAAGAATAGGGAGAGGGAGGTCTCAGAAAGTTGAACAGTTAGTATGAATGTGAACTATTTGTTGATGTAGATCATACAGGTGGAAGTACATGGGCATAGCCATGAATTAATGAAAAATCCCTTAAGAGAGGACTTAAGTACATGGAGGCTAGATATAGTTCTTACTGAATTTGGGATAGAGTTCCATAGTTTGTCTATGCAGTACAAATACAGACATTGCCCCATATTTTTTTAGTTTATAGATTTCAAGCAGGTTTTTTTCTTGAGAGCACAAAGGGCAACTTAGGAGACAGTGATGAAGTACTGAGAAGACTGAAGGGCAGGGAGAGGAGTTATATATTATTTTATGGGTTAGAAGAAGTTATGTATGGGCTAGTTGATGTGGGAGTTCTTACCACATAGGAGCATGCAATGCAAAATAAGCTTTCTGTGGCAAGTTAGCTGCAAATCTATCTATCTTATTATAGCATTGTTCCAGTTATGATTTAGATAGAGATCTGGTTAAAATATAAGAGCTAGCTATGGTGATTCTATTAGAAGGTGCAAGGAATGTTTTCTCTGTATAATAGATCAAGCTTCTGATGATATTGTTTATACAGTTTTGCATGTGAAGATCAAACTTTAAGTTGTGATCTGTAGTGATTCCAAGCAATTTGGTATGGGTAAGTATTTCTGTATGTGGAAGTTACTGTTAACACTGGAATAGGAAGAAGGAAAAACTAGTAGAAAAGTTTTTTTGGACTGAGTAAAAATTGGCTATCGTTGTAGACACAGTTCGACTGAGTTGAAGGTATTTTGTGCCATACACTGTAATAGTTATGGGCTGTCAAAAGAGCAGATGAGATAGATGAAAAATCAAAAGGTGCTTCAACAAAGTATTAGTTTAAGGGTGTGCACACTTATGCAACCGCCTTGTTGTACGTTTTTTATTTTTTTATATTTTTCCCCTAACAGATTTATTTGTTTTGCAATTGAAATGTACAGGTTATAGGTCACATTAAAGGTGGGAAAAGTTCTGAAATGATTTATTGTGGTCTCATTTTTTATATTACAAAAACCTGGCATTTTAACAGGGGTGTGTGTGTACACATTTTATATCCACTGTATATATTCTAATAAACAGAAATGTATATGCACTGTTACAAATGTCTAAATATATATATATATATATATATATATATATATATATATATATATATATGTATATATATATATATATATATATATATATATATATATATATATATATATATATATATATATGTATATATATATATATATATATATTCAATTAATGTGGTCAAATGAAATAATTCATAAATAATAATCAAATAATGTATTTTAGCTTGTTGCTGTCAGATACATACAGTACAAACCATTACAACCTCTCCCCTGGGTGCATGCACACACACACACAGAAAATGAGCACAAAGTATTTGCAGTAGTTGTGAATCTTTTGCTTTTGTTTAGATCGCTACAGCTGAAACTTGTTATTGCTACACTCACTTCTACACTGGCAGATTTAGGCCTGGGTGCAGGGTTGTGCGCTGCCCCATTTTAAAGACATTGTACATCCATGGCATGAAAAAAACACACTGTTCTTTTGTCAAAATCAGAAAATGTACAGCCAAGTGTGTACATTTTTCCATTTCCAGTGGCGGATATACTGGTGGTGCTAAAGTGGCCTATTATGACCAGTCATTTCTCAGCTGTACTGTTTTTGGAGGTATGTTCTGCCCTTCAGCCTTGCTGTTTCCCATTTTATGTTTCTGCTTGTGCCCTGCAAGAATGTCTCCTGAAACATGATTAAACTGTGAGAATAAGTTCCTTGTCAGCTGATTCCCATAGTCCAATCGTGTTCCAGATGCCAGAGTAATCTTGCTAAGAAGTTATGGGCAATGGTAAGTGGGATGTTCCTCAAGCTACTTCTTTAGATATGTGTGCTGCATCCATGGACTAACACGTGATGATCATCCAGCCACTTCTGAACATTTTCCCCTAGCTTTTCACTCAACTGTAAGTAGTCCATTGAGCCAACCCCCCCCCCCCCCAACAAAAATGAAAAACATATCTTGGCTTCATACTGTGATGTTCAGCAGTCATCAAAAATATAGAAGAGTGGATATTGCTTTTCTCCTTTAAACTTATCTTTGTCAAGTCCCCACTCCCCTGAACTTATAAATACGAACTCTGAGACTGACATACATTGGAGAAAAGGAAGCATTCTGAGAAAAGGCAAACTCAAACTTAGCACATTCACGTCATTTAGTCTCCTAGTTTCTTTAACAAAGAATCTAGAAAACTAAATGATGTGAATCTACTAAATTGTTTAGATGTAGAAGAACCGTATAATTTCCTTGTGCCAGTCATGCTTTGTTTTACTTTATGACTTAAAGGGGGGGAAATTAAAATGAGATTTATTCAGGAATCATCAGTTAATGCTACAAAGAGAAGTCAGAAGTGAGTTAACGGATGTGACCGCATAATACTCACAGTTTCGGTAATGGCAACTAATTAAAACTGCTTTTCTTGGTGAATAAAGCTCTCAAACCTTGATCAAAATCAGGGACACATACAAAGATAATGATAAAGAAGGGTCAAAGTCGGGAAAGATCCCAAAACTAATCAAATTCACTTATAAAGTCTACAGAAGAATGTGTTTTGCATCAATGAACAAAACTACAATGTTTGCCATTACTAACATAAGGCACAGGAAGAATTGAGGAAAATCAAGGACAAAGAACAACAGAGAGCTATGATGATGAATGGAAATGAATGTTCCACATATAGTGGAACAAAGTTAGTATGTGTGCTTCAGACAACACGGACATGTGTGTGAGAGAGACAGAGAGACCTCTCAACTGTCCAGACTTTTGCTTCATATTTTTGGTTTATTCCTCATAAAATTTGTGATTTCCTTGCAAGTCACTTGGATGATTCGGAGGACTGAAGTCATTAAATAATGACATACATTTGAGTTTCAGACTTCATACCCTTCAGAAAAATACATGCTAAGACAAATCCTGTTTTTCTAGCAACTTTCTAAGTTTACAGGAGCAATATTTAAAATCTGCCCCTATTTTTTGGGTCTTTGTCCCCACCCCATTATATCAGGCTTTATTCAGATTTGTTGTGCTAAGAGGTTGAGAGGTATGGTCCAGATTTTCACTTCATATTTTTAGTCTATTCCTCATAAAATTTGTGATTTTCTGGATTATTCTGGCAAATCAGTGAGAACTGAATTCATTAAATAATGACAGGCATTTGAGTTTCAGATTTCATACCCTTCAGAAAATGCATGGTAACACAAGACCTTTTATTCCAGCAACTTTTTATGTTTATGACAGCAATATTTAAAATGTATCCTTACTGTTCAGACTTTGTCCCGGTCTATTATGCTAAGAGGTTTTGTGTGTGTGTGTGTGTGTGTGTGTGTGTGTGTGTGTGTGTGTGTGTGTGTGCGCATAAAATGCCCTAATTAGGGATAGCAGGTACAATAATTTGTTTACGCTCAAACCCTGTACCTTAGTTACAGGAAACAAAAGCCTGAATCCTTTACCTCAACCACCAAGCTGCCACATGCATTTCTCAAGGAACTGAGTTTCAGGTGCACTTCTCAAGGAAAGGTGTTTTAGGTGCATTTCTCAATGAATTGTGAGCTTCAAGGGAAGAGAAGCTTACTGCTGCTCATGCTGCTCATGTTTGTTTAAAATATGCAACTGTTTTGTTTAGAAAATGTTATCACTATTGTGTTATAGACTTAAATTATTGTTAGTAGCAAAACAGATAGCATCCTTATTTTTAATGCAGAAGGTTGTGGGTTCTACTCTCAAAGCATGTAGATAGATTACTGATACTGTGTTGGACTTCAAGGGGGTTGGGGTGCTGCAGTCCTGAGTATGTCCTCCTTTGGATGAGATGCCTAGTTATGAACCTGTTATCAGTTTGCCATCCATTCTCTATTGCAATATTACCACCTTACCATTTTTTAATGTAATGTAGACAATTTATTCTTCAAGGGCAGCAGGCACTGAATTTATAGATGAAACAATGAAATATAAAGTTGTTTGATAGCAATAGCCTCTTTATTAGTTACAGAATATCTTTAATGTGGAATTATTCAGATTACTTTTACTTCCACAGATATTGTGCATATTGCATGATATTAGTGGATTCTAATGACAGATGTTTCAGTGGCTTTTTACAGTTGAAATGTTCCGAATTGGGCAGTTTTGTCACTATTGGTTCATACATTTTATTTTATTGCTTACACGTAGTGCTGTATTATACTAGGAATAAAATTTAATGCAGTCAGGAAGGTGAACTGAAGAATACACACATGTGTGCAAGGGGCCCATGATTTGAAAACAGCTCAAAGATAAATTTTATCCACTACTGGCTAGATGCATTTTCTTTGAATGTGGGTTTCAATGCTATTTCAATGAATGTGAGTTTCAAGGGCAGAGAGGTTTTAATGCCAATTCTGTTTTCATTGTTAAACTGTATTTTTTTGTTTAGCAAATGTCTATCAGTGTTTGTGGTATAAAATTTGAAATAAAAGTTTTAAATTAAATCAAATATCAGTAAACATTATAGAAGTAAAGCAGAAAGCAGTATGCACATGGAGAGGGTTGAACAGTGTTTATGGTAACTGGGGAGAAATAGCCAAGTAATGGGACACAGGAATGTCTGGAGGGTGCCTGATCCATTACCCTGCCTTGGGCCTCATTTGACCATGATCTGGCTCTGCCTCCTGCATAATACAGCTGTTTCATAAGACTCAATACCTGCGGTGATAAGAGTTAGTTACTTTTAGTTACTCATTTTAAGTTGTAACAGGGAGTGAAATTATTTAACAAAGGGATGAACTGGTGATATTGAGGGTTGCTTTACTTGGTTTAGTGCATTTTCAAGGAATTGTGAGCTTCAAGGGTAGAGAAGTTTACTGCTGCTCATGCTAAGTCTGTTTTCAATGTGCATCTGTTTTGTTTAGCAAATAGTCATCACCGTTGTACTTAAAATTTAAAAGCAGTGCTAGTTGCCGAACAGGTAGCATACTTGCTTTTGATGAAGAAGGCTGTGGGTTCTACTTCCACAGCATGTAGATGGATTGCTAATAATGTGTTGTACTTTGGGGGGTGGGGGTGCTGCAGTTCTGATTGTGTCCTCCTTTGGATGTGATGCCTAATAACTATGAGCCTCTTGTCGGTTTGCCATCCATTCCCTATTGCAGTATTATCACCTTACCAATTTTTTTTTTTTTTGCAACATAGGAAATTTATTCTTCAAGAGCAGAAAGCACTGAATTTGTAGATGAAACTCTGAAATACAAAGTTGTTTGTTAGCAGCAACCTCTTCATTCTCTGCAGAGATTGTGCACATTGACTGACATTGGTGGATTGTAATGACAGAAGTTTGAGTGGTCTTCTATGGTTGAAATGTTCTGAAATTGGCAGTTCTGTCATCACTGAGTATTACATTTTGTTTCATTGCTTACTAGAAAAATGTTCAAAACTACACATTTAAAACACCTTCTAACAAGTGGCACTGTATTACATAAAGAATACAATTTAATACAATCAGTAAAGTGACTCGAAGAGCACATGCATGTATGCATGGTCCTACAAATGCATGCAAGGGGCCTATGGTTTGAAAACAGCCCAAAGATAAACTTTTTCCACCACTGGTCAGGTGCATTTTCTTTCAATGTGGGTTTCAATGCTGTTTCAATGAATGTGCGTTTCAAGGCCTGAGAGGTTTACTGTTAATGTTAAGTCTGTTTTCACTGTGAGGCTGTATTATTTTGTTTAGTAAAATGTCTATTAGTGTTTGTGCTATAAAATGTAAAATAAAAGTTTTAAATTAAATCCAAATATATGTAATCAATGAAGAAGTAAAGAATAAAATAGTAGGTGTACTGAAAGGTTTGAACAGTGTTTATGGTAACTGAAGAGAAATAGCAAAGTAAAGAGAGACTGTGGGGGTGCTATGTATATGTTGGCCCAACCATTGCCTTGTCAAGGGCCCCATTTGACCATGATCCAGCTCTGGAAACCAGAGCAAACGTCAACTATTTTCTAGGAATATTATGAATATATGTTATTTGCTAATAAAAATATTAAAAACTTTACCATATAAATACCTTCTGGTACTTTGGTGGTATGAAATGAAAGCATACATAGTGCTACATTTATTTGTCCATTAAATATGCAGTACTGTGGCAATAAAGGAGTATTTTGGGTAGCCTAGGCAGGATATATTTGAAAGCTGTTGATCACTTGCACAGTGACACAGCAAGTTTAATTTTCCATCTCACAGCACGTGGTTCTCTGGTAAGGGTCTTCACTGTGACATCTGTGTGTTGCTTGCATATTCACCCTGTCATTTTTCAGGTTTTAATCAGGTGCTCTCAATTTCTACAAACTCCCCAAAAACATGCCATGTACGTAAGAGTGTGGCTTGTGTGTGTGTGTGTGTGTGTGTGTGTGTGTGTGTGTGTGTGTGTGTGTGTTTTTATCTGTCTTGTGATAGATGTGGCTTGCCAGGGACAGTGTCAGTATGCGTGTGAGTGTGTAAAATTATATCACTGATTTTATCTGTAGATGCGCACACTATTGAGGGCTAAGTCTTCTGGAAAACAGTGACTCACAGTTAACACACAGCATCTAGACAATTAGAGCTTCTTTGGCCCAGAAACCCTCACACCACCAGCTGTACAAGGGTTTTTTCACACATACCTAGTAAGAGGTCTCCATCTTCAGCATCTTCACTGGGCTTTGTCTAGTCTAAAATGAACCCTTTTCAAAGGTGTTCACATATGTAAAAGCTGGGGGTGAGTGTGGTCATTATTTCTTTAACTTTCCTCACAATTATGCATTAGAGATTTTTAAAAGTTGCCTATTGCTTGTCCAGTGGCTGTATACTCTTCAGAAGAAAGAAACTGGAGTACACCTTTTTCACTTTTCTCACTGTTAAACATCGGACATATACAGGATGTTTGCTTTGAGGGTAGATGTAAGGAGGAATGCTGTGTACATATACATCTGATCAAAATGAAACAGGGTAGGTGAAGGCGTTCCTAGAATACTGGACTGTTCATAAGCAAGCATCACCCCTGAGGAGTCTATGTGAAACAAAATATACGGAGTTAGATTTTAGTCTGTCTAGTGAGGAAACTGCTGCGTTTTAAGCATGTTTAAGTGTTTAGTGATCTACATGCTGAATCAGGCATTATATTCAATGACTTCCCTGATGTGGTAGGGATAAAGTGATGAGGCAAGGGTGTCAATGAAGAGTCTGTTATCAACACAGGCAGCCAAGTCCCAGATGACTGACCCAGAATTAAGCAGATTGTTACATGTAGGTTTTCTCCATTGCCAAGTATGTCTGTGAAATATTTTATTTTAACAAAGCGTCATGTGTATTTAAAGCATATGTTGCTAAACATTTTTATTACCTGTGAAATCATAATCAAGATAGGACATGCTATTATTCACGTAGTGGCAGGATTAATGGTTATTTGATTAGTAAACCTGGATACCTTGAAAAGACGAAAAGGAAGACACAGAAGGTTTTTAGGTTTAACACAGTGACAAATCCAACATGAAACTAAAACAACATTGTCAATAAAAGCTCAGAAAGTTTTTAGTCAGAAAATATTTGTATGGAAATATCTGTTTTACTAACTTCATCTATAAGACTACTACAATTAGAGTACTTACTTTCTGAGATGTTTTCAAAACATCTCCTTTCTTGACTGCTGCATTACTTTTACTTAACTGAACTTCACTATTTCCACATGTATCATTACTTATTTATAAAAAAAATACTTACATTTACTGTTACCAGTGGGGCTGTTTCATAGTTTATAACAATGCATTTTTCTGCTATGCCATGGAAGGATACTCTGATTTAGCATGGACAACCAATCTCTCTTTCAGACATGCACTGAAAAAACTTGTGCTATTTGTAAATGCTGTTTGCTGCACAGGAAATACCTGTTTCTACTACCACATCCACAGCAAAATCATATGCAACTGAATGTATATTGCTATCTTTCACACATAATATCTGAACATCTTAAGGTGATGTTTCCAGCCCCCCAAGCCCAGTACCCCGCTTTCCTACTCCCACCGCGGTAGTCAATTAACCAGAATGCACCCCCCCTTTCCAGATTCCTGAATCTGCCACTGCTTCTAGGATTGCTGATTTTCAATCACTAGCCTCCAAGTAAAAAAAAAAAAAAAAAAAGACAAATTGAAGCAAAGAAGCTAACTGTCTTTTGCTTGCACTTCTCCACTCCTTAATGTTTTTAAAGTCACAGTAAGTGGAAACAAATGTCAGCTAGATGAAAAAATTTTAGTCACAGCATTCAGATTTCAAGTCTTGAATAGGTCCACTTTTTTTTCTGGGTTCTCCTTGTAGGTTAACTCTGTGTTTCAGAGCCTGAGTGTTTTAGAATGCTACAAGACCATTTTGTATACACTAGCAATTAATGATAGAGTGGATTGATTAGATTAGGATAAACAGCCACCAGCTATGCAGTCTTTATTTTACTGGATGGCTATTATTTTACAACACATCACTATGTACTTCCTTGTCTGCTATACCTTAAAAGTGTTATTCTTTAAAGTAATCATATAAATGAATTCAACTGTCAGCCACAAAATCATGATGGTGCCCTAGGTTACAGAATATTTTCAGCTGACATGTTACCAATCATTATTTCTTTACCACAAGTCTGACTCCCCACTCAATTTTGTCCATACACTGGAATTCACCTCTGGAATAATTTTTGATTAAAAATGTAATGTTGCACTTAACTTTTTCATATTTAGGGTAGTGAACGAATGTAAGACTGACAGTCACGTGATAACCCATACGGCACTTACACTTATTACTGAAAATGAGTACCTTCAGTCCTCCCATCCCCCATTCCCCCTATAGGCACTCACACTGCTCACATATGTATGGACAGTATGGAGCCTTGTTAATCCACCTGCCTTTGGGGGTATGGGAGGAAACTAGAGATTTCAATGAAAGCCCATGTTAAAAGGAGAAGAACATCAAACTCTGCAGAGAAGGCATTACCTCATTTGGGAAAACAAAGTCAAAGATAAAATGCGGTAACAAAGCAAAGCAAACCTAACCACTTAGCTATCTGAATGTCATTTTTCTGAAGTGAAAAAAGCTGTAGGTTATCACTCTCTTATCTAGAACCCAAGTCATACTGGAGTTACATTTTGTGCATAAAAAATTTCTGAACTGAGCATGTCTTCAGGGAATGTCCAAGAGGACTGAGGCAACACAAGACAGAGTTTCGCTTGGCAGGACCAAGCCTTAAAAGTCCATTGTAAAACCTACTGAATTTAACATCAGTCTGCCTCATGTTCTCCCATAACCCTGCTGCTTTGCCCCATAATGATGGACTATAAGCATTCAGAGTCTGTCTACATGCATGTCCATTTTCAGTACAGCAGTTCCTAATCTTTGTAATAGGCTACTGATATCTTGAACAAGCTGCCCCTTAAAATACACACATATTCACACCACAGATTTACTGTACTGTCCCAGCCAGCTAACAATGCTTGGCCTCTTACCAAGGTCAGAGCAGTCAGTTATACCCTGAGCTGTGCATCTGAACTTTCATTCTCACTCCTTGGTCATACCCTCACTTGTATAAACACACCGATGTGAATGAACTGCAGCTCCAGTCAAAATAGCTGGGCAGATTCTAAATGCTCATCACAGTATTTCTATTGAAATGTGAACTCATATCCACAAAGGGCCTTTAACCTGAACAGTCATCTGTTGCTGTGCTTTTTCTCTTCTGTTGCCATCTTTAATGCAGTTTTTCCATTGGTTTTCTTGAGTCGCTATTCCCAATGTGTGATTATTTCAAATATATATATTTCACTTGTAAAGTACACAACAGACCCTAAAAGTTTGTGTGTGTGTGTGTGTGTGTGTGTGTGTGTGTGTGTGTGTGTGTGTGTGTATGTATGTAATAAACAGGAAGAACTGGCTCCCATCTGTTTCTAAAGATCCTGTCTTTTTCAGCTTTTGATATGGATTCTTTGAAGCTGTTTTGTTTGACATGCAAATGGTACTTCTGTGTGTTCTTTTGTTAAAATGTCAACAGTGAAACATTTGGACTCTGTATATATTTGTTTGCTTGTTCCATTCATTAACCAAAACCAAACTGCTTCTTTTCAGGGTTGACCCAGGAGCACTGCCTGGTTAATTGACATTTCTTTAATATTCTTTCTTCTCTGTCCAGTCTTATTAGATACATTTTGATATTTCTTTTTCTGCATTTGCATGCATGGGCCTTTCTGAGATGCCTACATAAACATTTCAAAATATTTTTCTTATGGCCTTCTCAGTGCCATTACAGTTGTGTACGATAAACCATACATATGTAGTTGTTAGAAATTTTTCTCCGTAACTTCCAGTCACCATCGGTGTACCACATGGCTCCATCCTTGGTCCCCTTCTCACCAACACCCTCAACGCATCCAAAGAACAGGCCTTCCTAATACAGTCCACAAACTGATGACTTCAGACTCAATTTCACATCTGACAAAATGGCACACCTCCAAAAAATTATTCAAGAAGCTTTAACAGCAACTGCAACATGGCTTTGTAACTCACAACTTGAGCTCAACCTTAAAAAAAAAAAAACAAAAAACAAAGTGCTTTTTTTTTTTTACCCAAATCCCTTTCCCATGAAAAAAACAAAATTTAAAGTCTTCTCTGTTGATAATACAAACACTGAAGTCACTTCTCTTAGCAAATTATTAGGTATGAGAGTGGATGATAATCTTAAATTTGACCTGCATATACAAAATTGCATAAAAAAAAAACAATCAAAAACTAGGGATGCTTTATGGAGCCAAAAACATTCTCAGACACAACTAAAGCTACACTTGCCACTACTTATCTCCTCCCACACTTCTGTATGGCGCTCCCATCTATACTAACCTTCAGGCATCACAAAAATCAAAACTTGGGCAATGCTATAACAAAGTTGCTAAATCTGCAGGAAATAACGCTTTCAGAACCCACCACTGTATAGTACTAAAAAGACTAAATTGGTTAGAACAAACCCATCAACTAACAGACACAGTTTTTCACCAACTATAAAATTAGGCAGTATCCATCTGCTTTTCCAGCACTGAATAGCATTATACATAACTATGTCCCTAGTTGGTCATTATGATCCAATGACAAAAAACTCCTGTCTGTCTACAGAACTATCAAATCTGCTGGGCATTGTCTGTACTTGTACCATGTTGCGAAGGACTGGAACTCCTTATCTATATCCATCAAGTCAAAACCCTCTCTCCCTTCCCTCAAAACCATTCTGAAAGACTTTCTAGTTAAAAACTGGCTCTGTCCTTGCCGAACACCAGGATAAACTATATCCCCAAATGTGGACAAACACTTATTCATACCTTACATCTCCTTACTCTCCCTTCTTCACTCATTTCCTTACTTCTATCAGTCTCTCACCCCGACTTTCTCTCTATATATACAATAAGCCTGCTTTTCCCTAACTTCATATTGCAAGTACTGTTTGCATTATATTAACTTACCTTTAATTTCTCTGTAAACTGGCTAAAATTTCTCTATTAAATCATTGTCATACAACTTGTATCTAATCAAGTAAGTTGCATATACTAAACTATTAGGTGTTTACATGGATCATAAACTAAAGTTTGACAAACATACTGATTATGTCATTACCAGAACAAGCCAAAAACTGGGCATGTTACATTAACTCAAACCCGTCCTTACCAACTTAGCCTCACCACCACTCAAAACATTCTCCTTCCCTGTCTACTATACACATTCTCTGGTTTTTACTACTCTCCAAAACACACATTTATTAAAACTTGAAAAATGCTATAATACTGCCATATTTGTATCAGTCTGCATGCAAAACACACCATTTCAGAGCACTTAAACAAATTGAATGACTAGAACTACATTGCCTTGTTTGATCAGTATTAGAAATGGATCACAACATTCTTAGCAAGCCAGTCAGATACCCAGTATAATCAAATTAATTCAAAAATACAACCCCATTAAATTTCTTAGGTCCAAATCAAAAACAGAATCATCTTAGCTTATTAAATCTGATAATAGTGGAGACTGTCAAATTTATGTTGCAAAATTATGGAACCTTCCACTGAAGTGCAAAATAGCCAGGAAATGTATATGCACATACTGTCTGACCAACTCAAATTAACTGTGGCACACTGTTTAAATAAATTAACCTACCTAGCTGGAGTAATGGAGCTCTTCACCGGGATTCTGCTGATAAGGGGCCAGAATGCCAGATAAACAATCCTGGCTAACAAACTGGAAATTGAGCAAATAAATTAAAAAAAATTAAGAAGAAAGTTACACATGTCAATGAACAAACTGAAAAGTCTATAGACATGACAGAATCTGCCTGCAATGTACATCAGCATGGGTCAGTATGTCACTATATCATGACAGAACCTGCCTGTGTATGTGACCATGTGCCAGTATGTTGCACTACCATGACAGAACGTGTCTGCTGTGTATGTGAGTAGGTAACCATTTGAAATGTTTGGACCTGCATCAGCAAGTCCCATAATACAGAGAATAAATGGAGAAAAAAATGGACTCACGTATACTAAGTCCAACATGGCCATTTCTCAGAATATTTTCTTCTCTCACAGATATGGAAATCTCATAGTTATAGTTCACATATACAAGTTTGTGGGGTGTGGGGGGCAAATAAAAGAAGCTTAAAGGAGAAGAGGGATATTTAATATTCACACTTCTCCTGCGTTTTCAAGCTTTACTTTTCAATGTGTTGGTACTTGGCATTAGAGTTGTGATATTTCAATAGGGAGCCATGTGAGTATGTGCCAGTATGTCACTCTGTCATGACTGAACATGGCTGGTATGTATGCGATCATGTGCCAGTGTGTCACTATAAAATGATAGAACCTGGCTGCAATGTATGTCAGCATGTGCCAGTATGTCACTATCATGACAGAGCCTGGCTGACATGTATGTGATTATATGCCAGTGTGTCACTATAAAATGATAGAACCTGGCTGCTGTATATGTCAGCATGTGCCAGTATGCCACTCTGTCATGACAGAACCTGGCTGGTTCTTATGTGAGCATGTGCCAATGTACTACAGTGAGGAAAAGGGTAAACTTCCCGATCCACACTGTACCTTGACCTCCATTCATAATGTCCACTTCATATCAGTGAATGATGACTCACATTCACTAAAGTACATTTGAACACTTTCAGTTTGGCATTACGGAAACTGTGGATACACACATTTGACCATCCCAGTTTCGCGTAAGCACCATTCCACATTATAATAATAAACCTGTCAATATATTATGATAGAACATGGCTGCTATGTATGAAAGCATGTGTCAGTATGTTACTATACCTGCTACCTTTTTTAAATACTTACGTACTTGACACAACATGCAGCTGGGAATGAAGCTGCTCTTGACCCTGGCCGCAACTAACAAGGTCAGCTTTCTGTCTCTTTTGCTGCTCTACAGCTCCTCTGCAATAAGCCATTCACTCTGAGGCTATCCTTAGTGGACTGCCAAGACAGAGACTTGCCTCTCAATGGAATGTAATTACATTTTATTTTCTTTTATTATAAGAGATAAGGGGACTGTACTACAACAGACTTTTTTCAGTAGTAACCAGGATAGATACATGCCCCAGCCATCAGTAGGTGAACCACTGTTGGCTCAGGGAATCAGCTTAAAAAGGATGTGGAAGGCTGCACTCCTGCCAGAAGGCCAGGAATGATAACGCTTGTAATATATAAGAGGGTAACCCTATTTCTACCTTCCTCAACACAACATGGTATGAAGCATCCCAAGTACTAAAGAGCACTGCTGATATTTCTAGATTCTGTAAGGAGTTGCTGGAGGTGTGAATGATTGTCCAGCCTCTCACTATGAATGGGAGATGTTGTAGACTCTCAGTCCTTCTATCACACAGGTTCTACACCAACAAGGGCTTGTTACCCACTTTGGTCACAGTGACAGAACATCTGCACTAGCAAGATGGTTAACATCGTTTGCAGTCTGGAATGTAATCCTACTTCCATATTTTCTCTGCCTAGAAACAGAGAGCTCATAAATGTAATTCAAAGTTAAATGATTCATTCAAGGCAAAATATTCTGGCCTGATGAGAGGTAGACATAAGCACTCTTCATCCTGGTCCATCTTCCTCTCGATAAATGACTGAAATGGATGATACACAAACAAACTCAAGGACTGTATTAAAGAAATGCAAACTTAAACTGAAAGCCTGAAATGGGATGTGAAGGGGTAGAGAAACATTACATTCAGAAGTATACAGACTCCTGTGAGACCTCTGTTTAGTCTTTAGAGTAATGTCATACCCAGTTCTGTCTGACAATCTGTGTCAATAGCATAAGGCTGATGGAGTGAAAACAATGAAAGACAAGGTAATGCTGAAATAACACTAAAAAAGAGATAAAAAAGAACTATTGCAAGTTTACCTCACAGACTGGAGTTTTAGCTTTACAAACATGTAAGAGTAATAACCTTAATAAATACATTCAGAAACAGTCTTGATCCAGACACTGTATCCTCCCTTTTGGCCTTTGGGGTAGGGTCTGGTAAGGAGGGAAAAATGTACTCCTACAGCAATCAGAGTTCTGCCTTCCTGCTCGCACCTGGTCAGAGTCTCTAACCTTTGGCCTGAACAAGGATGAGCTGTCAAAAGGGGCGTTAATGAAGGAAGACTTGAAGGGCTCAGCAAACTCACAAAGGTGCATCCAGGAATGCCTCCTCAGAGCTATTCCTGTACCTGCCACCCTACATGCTCCATCAGTTGCATAAGAGATGAGCCGCATAGAGGATTTGACTACAGAATTTAAGGTAGCAGGCTGGGCGGTCACCTTGTCTGACACCGCCTGCAGCTGTAGAACCTTGGAGGATATCTCCTAGCTCCTTCAGGAGATCCCTCTGGAGTCTGGTAAAATGAGTTAAATATTTCAGTGACCTGAGTGTAAAGGCTGCTCATGAAAACATACTCTTTCCATATCTGTCCATCGTTCGAGATTCCTTATTCGGTGGATGGACAGATGATGAGGTCTTAGCTAACACCTTTTTGGTGGCCACCACCATAGCATCTACTGGGATACCTTTGGTCAAGAATTCCTTATCAGATGGGGCAGTTATAAATTTGTTGGGCCTCCAAGGAACAGGTTCCACAGATTCTGGAGAGCCCCACACCTTCTGATTGACTACACCAAGGAGCTAGTCGAAGGGCGGGGACACTCAAGAGGTGGAAGGTTGACACCCAAATGCCTCCAGGTATACGGACACATCCTCGGAAGGGGTAAGAGCCTTCCAACCACCTCTCTGCTTCAGGATCTCTAGGATGTCCGAGAAGGAGACATCCTCAGAGGGTGACCGTGGGGACCCTTCTGAATCCTCTAAGTCCAGATCTGAAGTGATAGTGATAGACTCATCAGGGGAGTCTACATGTTTCCTCTTACATGTTTTCTTCTAAGGGACCTCCCTGGAGGGGTACTCTGGGGGGGTTTCAGAAGAAACGGCCTCACCCAATGGGGTGTCCTGTGACATAGAGTTTCTATGCCTGAGGGAAGGGGGTGGTAAGGATGCAGACTCTGGCACTTTTTGGGGAGGAATGTTCGGATCCGAGAGTGGAGCTGTTTTGGGTGGCAGCAGTCTCCTCATGACCTTGAAGGCACCATGGCCCTTCTCAGAGGGAGCTCCCGGCTCCGAAAAAGCAGGAGACTGCCCCTGATCCAAACCTGCAGGCCGATGTAGGCACCGAGCAGACCCGCACTGAGGCCTCAAGAGGTAGATTCAGATTTGACAAATGTCCAATCCGACTCTCCTCCTCGGACCCAATGGGGGAACGTCGGCTCCTAGACCCCTCAGTGGACAATGTCACTGATGAGGTCAGAGCAGAAGTTGGAGCTGAAGATCCTGAAACAGGTCTTGGCTCCAACTGTTCCACTACTATTGATTCCAAACTCTCTGGCTCCGAAGCCGACAGTCGGAGCAGAGGAGGAATTGGTACTGGAGTGTTAATGTCAGTCAGAGCCGACTCCGCAGTGGGAGGGCTCGAAAGAATCTTGGCCGGCGCTGGTGTCCGAAGGAGGCTCCTTACCACCCGCTCCACGTCATGGTCTGATAAACTCCTGGAAGATCAAGAGGAGTGGACTGAAGACTTGGCTGATTGGAGAATAGGTGAGTGTAGCACTGACGAGACTGGCTCCAAGACAGGCTACAGATCTCTATCGGTTCCAAAAGTACAGGTGGAACTGACGAGACAGATTTTTCAGGCCTGAAAGCCTTTGGATCCAAGGTCGATTCCTTTGGATGCTTCCTCAATGGTTCCGAAGCTGGCACTGAGGAAGATGCTCGTTTGGAGGACTTGTGTGGTCTTGGTGAATGAGTCGATTTAGGGGAACTCTGTTTCCCTTTGATTGCCTCTGAAAAGAGAGCCTTAAGTAAACCCCCTAACTATCAATTAGTTTTTATGTTCTAGCAAAAGCCTAGAACTAAAAGCATGACAAATAAGGCAAGATTCCTGCAGATGGACCGCACCCAAGCAGTAAACGTAACTGGTGTGTCCATCTGTCAGGGACATTTTCTGGTTACAGTTGTCACATTTTTTGAAGCCCAGACATAATGGAACAAAGCTTTGTCTAACCAATGGCTTACACTAGCCAACAGCTTTAGCTAACTAACGACTTTACCAGTGGTACTGAGAAAAAAAATAGACAAGAAAGGTCAACAAGAACAATAAATTGGAAACACTAAAAACAGGAGAAGAACAACAGCAAGGGAATAAGGGACCAGAGGAGAGGCCTCTAACTTAAACGATGATCTTCTCTGGCAAGATGAGAGGTCTCTAAGTAAAATGATACTCTCTGAAACACAACGACCAAGGGGAGGGGAAGCCCTCTAACTTAAATGGGCTCAGTAAGGAGTTCTCTAACTTAAACAAACTCCTTAGCATAAAAACGAAAGGGATAACACTAACTACTCAACACACTAAAAGCCTTAAACACAAGGAAATACAACAATGCGGGATAGGGAAAGAACAGGCCCTAGCAACGAAGACCCGTAGGCAAACAAATAGCCAAAAGGCAAAGCAAACTTTCACAGCAGGAATACACTAACACTATATATATAATCAACTGGTATACCAAAAAAACACTTTAACAGTAACAAGAATGCAAAAAATCTTTCTACTTAGCCTGGAGCCTAGTAGGAAGCACCCGATCTAGTTTAGTGGCAAACGAGATCTGGGTAATCTTCTCTAAGCTTGATGGGATTGGGTATAGCCTCGGGTCAGTAGAAGCTCTCAAGCTTTAGTAATAGGTCAAGTCAGAACTGATGCTCTCTTCCAAACCCAACCAGCAAGAATGAAGGCGAGATGGGGCAACATAACATCATTAATTATGACAGTCAGATGTGCAGTGTAACTAAAGTGACTATTAATGCAGAAAAACGTACACAAGTTACAATAGAAAAAGAAGAATACTAACAGGCTGTTTGTACATTCAGTTTACTTTCAGAGTATGAGCAATGAAACCATTGAGAGTCCAGAAATAGTACAGAAAGCATACAGTAAGTTTCAAACACTACACCCCCTCATCCTGTAGTTTACAGTTTCATACTGTTAACTACCAAAGGTATGAACATGGGATGGTATGTTAATATGTATCATAGACTACCAAAGGTATGAAAATGAGATGACATAGGCTACAAAAGGTTTGAACACATAATAGTATGTTAATATTTATCACAGACTACCAAAAGTATGAACATGAGATGGTGCATTAATATTTCTCAAAGGCTACCAAAGGTATGAACACATAATGGTATGTTAATATTTATCAAAGACTACCAAAGGTATGAACATGAGATGGCATGTTAATATTTATCATAGTTTACCAAAAATATGAAATGAGATGGTATGGTAAGATTTATCCTAGACTAACAAAGGTATGAATGTGAGATGGTATGTTAATATTTATCATAGACCATCAAAGGTATGAACATGAGATGGTACGTTAAAATTTATGATAGACTACCAAAGGTATGAATATGAGATAGTATGTTAAAATTTATCACAGACTACTGATGGTATGTTAATATTTATCACAGACTACTGATGATATGTTAATATTTATCACAGACTATGAAAGGTACGAATACAAGATAGTTTGTTAATAATTAACAGAATTTGCAAAGCATGTGCAAGTCCTTTTTTTGTCTGTTTGAATACCTAAAACAGAGTGAGAAGGTCACACAGAAAAAACAATCAGTAAAAACCAAATGAAAACTCCAGCCAAGCTAGAACTTCCGCTGAGTGACCTCTCAAACCTGCGGTATCAGAGGCACACAGGATATATGCAAATCATCCTTATGAACATCAGGTGTTTCAGCTATATGGTGATTCTGAATGCCCATGACTTTTTTCTTTTTAAGTCATTTTAATGGACAATTTCAGGCCAATAATGAATATGTAAAGAAAGGCTACTACAGAGGCACTTCTGTAAAACTTCTGCTCACCACACTTCACACATATTAACAATGCAAGTACTGAACATCATAAGTAATACTGTATGGTGGAAACGGGTACATTTTTAAATGTATTTTTGAAAACATCCTTTTGCGTGAAGACTTATCCCTCCACACTCCATAACTTGACATAATAACTCTACAGATCGACCAACTCAAAGATAATGGCAATATTTGCTTTTGCTGTAAAACCCGTTTTTCCATTATCTCTGTATGGTGGTAATATCTTGGAGTTAATATATTTAGTAATTCAAGGGAGCTGGGAGGATGCAGGGGAATGTTCACCTGCAACGACAGATTAATTTTTATTATATGTTATTTCATAGCAGCGTATATTTTAAGAAAATAATCAAATCCATTGCTATGTGTACTTTAAGCAGCTGATTACCTGGAGTTGAGTTTTCAGAATTTGGATATTTGAATCATGCATAAAAAAGACTTATCCAAAATTATATTAGCTTACTGGAATAATTTAGGAGGGGAATTTTACAACTAAAAATCAACAAATCATCAAAAATAATGCATCAATCATAACATTTCTCCAGTGTACAGGGCTAGAGGATTATGTTTCATTCAAACTGAAAAAAATAAGGAGTGTGTATGTTTAGAGCTGCTAGAGGATGTGAATTACATTATGTTAGCTTTTACTATTCTTAACCACTGTGACATGATGAATCATTAGCTAATGTAGTACTTCAGGTTTCATCATATGTGAAGTAGTGACTGTACATGGTTTTAATTACCATTACATATCATGTATTGAGCTTAGTACAGCTGTAGAAAAAAAAGTTATGCTCTTACCATAATGTTCCATCTGAGTTGTTGGCTTTTCATTTCTCTTTAACCTATGGGTTTGGATCCAACATCAGACCGGACTCAGCTGTATATTACAGCTCTAGGATCTGAAAATCTGCGCTCCTCCCCTACCCATAATGCTCTGCTCTCCCCTCATCCCCTCAGATCGAGTTTGCTGCTGACACTCTATCTATTGTGCACAGCCCAAAGTTATAAACATATGTCCCTGAATAGGAAAGAAAAGGAGCACTTCAGGAGCTCAAACAGAGGCAGGGATGTCCATAACCATATCCGTCAGGTCCTAAAGAAAATTTTTGGAATGGGGAAGGAAGGAGGGAAGGTTGAAGACAATTAAAAAACACCTCAGATGGAACGTTATGGTAAGAACATAACTTCTTTACCTGAAGTTGTTTTTCATTTGATCTTCAACCTATGGGACAGAGTCTCCAGATACATAACTCTTGGGAGGCCCTTATGGAATGATATTCCAGAGCACAGCTAACCCAAAAGAGGCCCTGTTCCTTTAAATAATGTCCAATTTGCAATGAGATATAAAGGTATGTGAATTACACCAAGTAGCCGCAGAGCAGATATCATCAATAGGACTCTAGACCAGAAAGCAGCGGAAGTGGACACAGACCTGGTATAATGAGCCTTGATGGGAACAGGTAATGGTATTCCTTTAATGGAATAAACAAGTGAAATGCAGATTATAATCCAAGTAGACAGAGTCACTTTGGAAATTGGTTTCCCAAATTTGGCCTTCAAGATAGATAACAGCTTCCTGAAATGTTTAGTCTTAACCAAATAAAAACGTAATTGCCTATGTACATCTAGCATATGAAGTTTATATTCATTCCCCTTTGTTTTGAAAATTGGGGAAGAAAACTGGGAGATCAATGACCTAATTAATGTTAGCCTCAGATGCAACCTTGGGCAGAAAAGAAGGGTTGGTATGCAAAGTCACTTGATCCTTGTGGAAGATCAAGTAAGTTGGCTTAATAGATAATGCTTGAAGTTCAGACATTCTTTAACTGAAGTGATGGCTACTAAGAAGGCAGTCTTCCATGACAAGAACTTCAAATCAACTTTAGCTGACGGTGTGAAAGGAGGTGCACCCACTGCTTGCAAAACCATGGTAAGGTCCTATGTATGGGTAGGATCCTTGATAGGAGGGAGAAGAAGAAAAGTTCCCTTAAGGAAAGTTTTGCACAACTTAGATGAGGCCAAAGGTGATGAAATTTCCCTAGTGTGAAAAGTCAAAATGGCTGCCAATTGTACTTTCATAGTAGAAAAACTATATCCTTATGAAAAATGGATGCTAAAAAGTCTAAAATGGCAGGAATGGGAGCTGGAAAAGGATCCAGGTGAATTTGGTGAGCCCATATGGAAAACCTCTTCCACTTGCTGATATATATTTTCGGGTCTATATTATATGAACAAATGTTCATATAAGCGAACGCTCAATGAGAAAAAATCTCGGACATCAAAAACAATATTGTGGGGGGCACCCCCACCCCCCCAAATATATATTCCAACTCCAAGATCGCACTACAGTGAGGAAAGGGCAAAAACTCCAATCTTCACTGTACTGCGATCTCACAACATGCACGCCCCATGTTTGGGAGTTTTGCTCATTAGAGCGTTCGCTTATATGAACTTTCATTCATATAATATAGACACTATATTTTCCTGGTGGAAGTTTTATGTGCTGCAACTAAAATTCTTCTAACTGGGGAAGAGAGCTCAGGATTTCTAGCCATCAACTAAATTGGAGCAACTAAGCGGTCAATTTCAGACTGGATAGGTCTGGGTGAGAACACCCCAAAGGATGGGATAGAAGGTCCAGAATGGTACCCAGAGTCCATGGTGGACAAACTAGGTGGGACCAAAGGAAGGAAGACTAAACTTGCCAAGGCCAAAAAGGAGCAATAAGGATTATTTTGCTTTTCAACCTCTGAGCTTCCTGGAGAAATTTGTGAATGAGAGGAAGAGGAGGGTAAGCATAAAGCAGACCGGGGAGCCAAGCATGGAGTAGAGCATCTCTTGGTGACTGTCCCTGCAGAAGGATCAGGGCAAAAAACTTGCTACATTTGGTATTGCAAGGAGACGCAAAGAGATCGCAGCAAAGTTGACCCCATTTCTGGAAGATCATGTTTGCCACTGAAGGTTTTAGAGACCACTCATAAGGCATCAGAATGGTCCTGCTGAGCCTGTCTGCTAGAATGTTTGACTTCTCCAGAATGTATGTTGTGACTAGAAAGCAGTTGGAGGAGATTACCCACTGCCACAATAAGGGGTAGGATTTGGTTACTCTCTGATTGTTGAATTACGAAACAACTGCCATGTTGTCTGTCTGAATTGCAATGGTTCCTGAGGGAAGAGAGATTTGAAGGGCGTAGAATGCTACGAGCACCACTCTAATCTCTAGGACATTTATATGCAAATTGGTATCTAAGGTGCCCTGGACTGTCTGACCCAGGAAATGCCCCCACCCAGGCAGGGAAGCATTCATGGTCACCATGGCCTTTGGGGGAGGAAGGGTAAAGGGATGCCCTTGTTTAAGAACTTGCGATCAAAGCCAAAAGAGATGAGATTCCTTGCATACTCAAGATAGTCTGACTAGATGATTCACAGGATACTAGAAGAGAGACCAATGAACTTCTCTTGTCCACTGAATAATCCTCTTATGGAGACGAGTAGTTGGAACAAGAACTATGGTGGCAGCCTTCAAGCTCAACGCTCTTAGAACAAGACATAAAGTGAAACTGAGGAAAATGTCAAAGGCAAAAAACAAACCAAGTAAATAAGAAGACTGGCAGGAAGGGTCCCAAGGAACACCAAGCACAAAATATCGAATAAAAGCAAAACTTTAATGCTAAATAAATCCAATAAAATTGATGTGAGCGCTTTAGTTGAAACAATGTTAACTTCATCAGACAAGAGTCAATGTGCCCAGCCAATGTTTAAATACCTTTAAAAACACCTTCTAAAACAATCTGATTGGACGCAGAGAACCAACTGAAACATGAGTAAAATGAATAGATGTAGTTAACCTTTTGCTAAACTATTGTGACAGCACTTCACATTAAAAATGTATATGCTAAAAATTATTCTAAAAATGTAATGTTTGTAGAATGCTGAATTAACAAACCAAGTTGAACTGTTAAAAACTTAATGTCAATGTTATCACAGTCAAACTTTAAAAATATTACACAATCTAGGTAAAAACATTAAACCCTTTTTAATAAACTGCTTATGCAGGATGGCTAGGTTTGTACTATTTTCTTCCTTTCCAAAGCTTTTAGTTTTAAGACAGGTGACTAATGTCCCGTCATTGATACCAGGCCATTTATCTGCATGCAAGACGATCTGCCATCTCAATTCTTTTAACTCCAATTGGAGCCCCCAGGGTAACTTGTCACCAATGGCAACATGGTCAATAGCCATAAAACTGAAGCTGTGGCTATTGTTGTGGATATGCCTAGCCAGTGCATTGTTCATTGTTTTTCCTGATGGCATAATCATGTTCGTAGATCCTTGCCTTGAATTTTCTCTCTGTTTTACTTATGTAAAATGCTGAGCACTGGTCACATGTCACCACATAAACAACTGCTTTGGAAGAGCAGTTGTACCTCCCTTTTACTTTAAAGACCATGTTGTTAATAGAAAACTTGATACCAGTTTTAACCTTGTGACACCATTTACACGACTTCCACTTGTACATGCCACACCAGTTTGTTACTGTGTGAGTGTGTCCCTTTCTAAGGAGGTCTTTTAAATTCAGACCTCTTCTGTATGTTATCAATGGTTTATCACCCAAGTAAGTTATAATATCTCTGTCTTCCATTAAAATGTCCCAGTTTTCACTAAAAATTGACTTCAAGTTGTAAGAGTTGGAATTAAAGGTGACTGTTACAGATCTGAGGAAGGGGCTTGTGTTTTCATCTGATCTGTTCGTCTGAATAACAGGTGGACTGTTATCAGGGTTATGAACACCAACTACAGGCTTAAAGTGGCCTATCTTTCTTTTCTGTGTAACCTCTTCAATGAGCTTGTTGAGCAGTTCAACCAGGTAGGCCCTTCTTTCAAACATAGATTTCAAATAACTACACTCAACTGTAAATTCCTCTTCCCCAGAGGTCATGCAGGCAGTTCGGACAAGTTGCCCTTTTACCACTGACCTCTTCTGGTCTCTTTTTAAATCCCAATTTTACTCTAGTGTTAGGTTGTACTTCGGGTTTCAGGATGACATAAGTTTAATTTGAAGGGGCCTTCTTCCGAGTTTGACAAGTTTTTACAGTATCTCAATGCCACAACCACATTTTTGCGGTTCACTTGGGTAACTGATTTTACCTATATGAACTATTTGGATGTACACTTGTTCAAAGACACACTTTCTGGAAGGTACGCTACAAGGATTCACAGAAAAGAAACCTACTCTAATTCTTTTCTGCATTACACTAGTTTCCACCCCAACCACCAGAAGAGGTCAGTGGCACTGTTTTAATGAAAGCGCTCACTTCGATTTTATTGGATTTATTTAGCATTAAAGTTTTGCTTTTATTCAATATTTTGTGTTTGGTGTTCCTTGGGACCCTTTCTGCCAGTCTTCTTCTTTACTTAGAACAAGACATGTTAGAGGTGCAGTAATGTCTAGAATCTGTTTGACATGGAGTCTGAGAGTGGAGACCCTCTCTGGAGGGAGAAGAGCTAAGCAATGCATTGTGTCCAGAAGGGCTCTGATGAAGTCTATCACCTGGACCAAGTGTAGATGTGATTTATTTAGGTTGATGGAAATGACCAAGGTTGAGGCTAGTTGAAATAGGTAGTCCATGGCTTGGAGAATTCGATGCCTGGTGGGAGCAGTGAAGAGCCAATTGTCCAGGTAGGGTAATTCACAGAATCCTTGTAGTCTCAGGTGAGCTGCCACTACTGCCACATAGTTAGGGAATACTCTGGAGTCTGTGGTGAGACCAAATGGGAGTACTCTGTGATGGTAATGATTGGCTCCCAGATGGAAGTGGAAGAACCTTCTGGAGTGCCTGTTATTTTTCATGTGATAGTACACATCCTGAAGGTCTACTGAGCACATCCAATCATCCTTCTGCAGAAAGGGCAGAATGAACTGAATTGTGACCACTCAAAACTCTGAATATGCAATGGATTTGTTCAGGGTTGTAAGATCCAAAATAGGTTTTAGGTCCCCTGTTTACTTCGGAACTAAAAAAAAACTGATCATCTGGTGTTGGGGGATGGTCTGGATGACTCTTTTTCCAAGCAGCTTTGACATTTCGAATGCCATAGCCTCCCTCTGACTGGGTGGAACAAAAGGGAAAGACTTGATTGGAGTGAGACTGTGGAAAAAGGGTATGATATAACCTCTTGATATGATGTTTAACACACAAAAGTCATTTGTGATGGCCTCCAAGGCTGTTGGGTGTAATGATAGATGTCCACCAAATGCCTCCATAGATGAGCAGTCAGACAATCCTTCAGGATTGCTGGTTGGGCCTGTCCAAAAAGGTATCTCGAGAGACCTGGTTCATGGGACACCCTCTACTATGAGGTCGGCATCTGCCATTTACACCATTTCCTCTCTTTGCCTGTGAAAGAAAAGTCTCCCTGTGATTCCTGGAAAGGACCTTGAGATCTTTGGAAACACAACTTTTTACCACCATGCTGGTTCCTGCAGAAAGATTGGTGAGAGGTGACAAAACAGATTCAGACAAGGTCTTCCCATTCTTCTTACTCTGGGAGACTGTGTCACTAACAGTAGGACCAAACAGTGATGATCCGTCAAAAGGGGCATTGGTAACAGACACATTAAAGGGTTCCATGAAATCACAAAGCCACATCCAGGCATGGCGCCTAATAGTAATGCCTAAACCAGCCACCCGTGAGGCACCTTCTGCAGTATGCAAGATTAGCCTCATGGATGTATTCGCTATAGAAAGATGAGTGGCCATTCTGTTGGAAACAGTCTTATGTTCCTCTCCAGGCATGGACCTTGGTGTAGGACTAGAGTTGCTTGATCAGGTCTCTCTGTAGTCTAGTCACATGTGCCAAATAGTTCAACATTTGCAGTGTGAAGGTCGCTGAAGCATACATCTGCTTACTAATCCTGTCCACCATCCGGGGCTCCCTATTAGGGAGGTGGACAGAGCAGCTTTCTTGGGCCAGCTCCTTCTTGGTGGCTGCTGCAACCACCATGGCATCAATAGGGACACCCTTTGTCCAATGAGGTCCATCAGATGGGGCACTAAGGATTTTGTCCAAGCCTTTTGAAATGGGTTCTACTGTATCTGTCTCTTTCCCTGTCCTGCAGGAGATGAGGTCAGTAAGGTATCTGCAGGGGGGGACACCCAAGATGTAGATGGGCCTGACCTGAAGGCTTCCAGGAACACCAATTCTTTAGGGTTAGGGTTTTGGGCAGACCACTCACCCTTCTGGCAAAGGATCTCCATCATGTCACCAAAGGAGGCATCCTCATGCAGAGATCTTGGGGACCCTTCTTCTTCATCCAAATAGGCATCCTCAGTGAGGGTTTCCAGGGGGGATCAAAGTGCCTCCTTTTACACGTATAGTAGTTACGATGAACCTCCTTGGTGGGGTGCTCCAGGGAGGTATTGGAAGACTCTGGATTTTCCAACTGGGAAGAGGTCTGGAAGCTCTTTTGGGAAGGCTGTCCAGGAGGTGACAGAAAGGATGACTCAGGCACAAACTCTCCTGAGGGGGAACCGGGCTCCAAAGAAGGGAGAGTCGGGGCTCTCCTAGGGATGGAGAAAACCCTCTCCACCACCTCAAATGCTGAAGGCAAACTGGGATCCAAGGGAACATTTGCCAGAACCAAAGCTGTTGGAGGAGAAAACCCTATAAGTCCCTACCACTCCTGGATCCGACAGGGGAAACAGAGCTAAACTATCAACTTCTGAGGCTCTGAGAGGAAGAGACAGCTAAGAATAATTCATAGTTGACATCAAACCCTTGGACCCAACGCAAGTGCTACAGCTCTGAGAGTCACCCTAATCTGAGAATGTTGGGGCCAAACTACTCAGGTCAACCACTGAAGTTTAGGTAACAGTACCTGTGGACTCTGATGTCTCAGCTCTCCAGATCCTCAGACCTGACAACTCCAAAGCTGAGGGTCAGATTGGAGAAGGAGAGATTGGAACAAAGGAAGGCAGATGGCTACCAGAGCCAACAAGGGCCAGAGCAGGCAAAAACCCCAGCTGAATTTGTGCCTTGAGAAACTTCATCAGCATCCTGTCAAACTCAGCTTCAGAAAGGCTTTGAGAGGACCTGATGGAAGATGCAACAGAAGGTGGCCTGGAGATTGGTCTAGGAGACTGTAATAACAATGACTGAGGCCTTGAAGTAATCAGTTCTGGAGAGGACCTTGGAGAGCAGAGCTGAGAATATTCATCACCCAACACTCTGACCTAATTCCTTATCATGCAAAGTCTTGGTGGTTTCCCATGGAGGTTCACTAGCCAAAAGAGGAGCTCTGTCCAGTGAACGCTTTTTCTCTTTATGTTTTTTGGAGGGGGTCTGAGCCCCTGAAGTGGATGGAGTCACAGAGGAGGAAGAAGAGGGTAAAAGGCCCTTGAGAATCAGTTTATTCCTCCTAGCAATAAGCACATACTGGTTGAAGCCAGCACATATGGCACACAAGGAGTCCAAATGACCAGACCCTAAGTATACCGCATATTTCGTATGGGCATCTGAAAGAGGGATCTTATGCCCACATGTAGCACACTTTTTAAAAGTGCAGGGTTTTCTGACATAATGAAAGGGCAAGAAACCCTAGAAAAGGAATTATTTTTTTTAAATAGAAAAAGGGAAGACAAAAGTTAAACAGAAGGAACTATAAAGAGGAATAAATGTACCAACGCGGATTCTAAATTTAGACATGGAGGGTAGGGAAATAAGAAGAAAACCTATAATAGAAAGAAAAACTTAGAAGAAAAACTTGAAAACACTCACGAATAAACCCAAACGAGCTCAGACGATTGCAATCTGAATGCTGATGAAAACGTGGCAAATGAGAACTGGAGGGATGAGGGGAGAGCAGGGAATTATGGACAGGGAGGAGTTCAGATTTTCAGATCCTAGAGGTATAGTATACAGCCAATGTTGGATGCGAACTCACAGGTTGAAAATCAAATGAAAAACAACTTCAGATCTAATCTTGTGATCACTGCTGCCATTATTAGCTAGCACACTTTAATTGTATGCAGATCTCTTCACAAATCATTCATAACATTATGTTTGTAATGGGTGAATACAGGGTTAACGTTCTGCTCAGAACATAATGGACGGTTGATCTGGAATCATTTTAAGATCATAGCCATGGAAGTTCATCACTGCAAAGAACGCACCATGCAAGCTCCTCCTAGTGTAAGATTCCTACACACACACACACACACACACACACACACACACACACACACACACACACACACACACACTTTTGCTACAATGCATGCATTGTACATACTCTGCTTAATAAGCATACCTCAACTATGAATGATTTCTTTAAACTTAAATGTTAATGCAAATGTTAGTACATATAATACATACATCCTGCTTGATCATCCCTCCAACTATATATATATATATATATATATATATATATATATATATATATATATATATATATAAATATATATATGGGTACCATACACTAGATCGAATTTTCACTAATTCGAAACAGTGCATGGAATGCGCACTGCAGCGAAAGTGCACTTAATCGAAAGTGCAGTTACGCGAAGTTCAGTACAACGGACGGGTGTTGTACTGAACTTCCGTGCAGCACTCACGGACCTTAGGGTTAGGGCACAGGTCATATTAAGGGGATAGCCCACTGGGCATCAGCATAGTACATCTTGACTTGGCAATATTTGCCCACTCTTCCTTGCAAAAATGCTTCAAATCTGTCAGATTGCGAGGGCATGACTTGTGCACAGTCCTCTTCAGGTCACCCCACAGATGTTCTATTGGATTTAGGTCTGGGCTCTCGCTGCGCCATTCCAAAACTTTAATTTTCTTCTGGTGAAGCCATTCTTTTGTTGATATGGATGTATGCTTGGTGTCATTGTCATGTTGAAAGGTGAAATTCCTCTTCATCTTCTGCTTTCTAGCAGATGCCTGAAGGTTTAGGGCCAAAAATGACTGGTATTTTGAACTGTTCATAAGTCCCTCCACTTTGACTAAAGCCCCAATTCTAGCTGAAGAAAAACAACCCCAAAGCCTGATACTTCCATCACCATGCTTCACCATGGGAATGGTGTTCTTTTGGTGATGCAAAGTGTTTTTGTCCCAAACGTACCTTTTGGAATTCTGGCCAAAAAGTTCAACCTTGGTCTCATTAGACCATAACACATTTTCCCACATGCACTAGGGAGACTTGATGTATTGTTTTGCAAATTTTAGTCAGACCTGCATGTTTTTCTGTGTAAGAAAAGGCTTCTGTCTTGCAACCCTACCCCATAGCCCAGACATATGGAGAATACGTGAGATTGTTGTCACATGTAGTACACAACCAGTACCTGTCAGAAATTCCTGCAGCTCCTTCAGTGTTGCTGTAGTTTTGTTGACAGCTTCCCTGACCAGTTTTCGTCTTGTCTTTTCATCAATTTTGGAGGGACGTCCAGTTCTTTGCAACGTCACTGTTGCCCCATATTTTCTCCACTTTTTGATGATTGTCTTCACTGTGTTCCATGGTATATCCAATGCTGTGGAAATTTATTTGTACCCTTCTTCTGACTGATACCTTTCAACAATGAGATCCCTTTGTTGCTTTGTAAGCTCTTTGCGAACCATGACTTTTACTGTAGCAGACAACTGAGTAAATGTCAGGAAAATCCTGCTAGGACAGCTGAACTTTATTTGGGGTTAATCAGAGTCTCTTTAATTGATGGCAGGTGTGTACCCAAGAATACTGAATGCTGTAATTAAATCAAAATGTGTTTCAACAAAGTATTAGTTTAAGGTTGGGTGTGCACACCTATGCAACCAGCTTATTGTATGTTTTTTTTATCTTTTATATTTATTCCCCTAACAGATTTGTTTGTTTTTCAATTGAATTGTACATGTTATAGGTCATATTAAAGGTGGGAAAAGTTTTGAAATTATTTATTGTGGTCTCATTTTTTTATATCACAACATACTGGCATTTTAACAGGGGTGTGTACATTGTTATCAAAATCCCTTTCCCTAACAGTATCACTACCAAGATGGCATTTGATCTCTGTTTTATAACGTGGGCTTACTATTATAGGGTTTTTTTTAGAGGAAGAGAAGTATTCAGAATTTTATGATTCATTCTTACTGGTAATTCAGTGTTCTGTAATTCTCTCTGTTGTACATGCACACACACACACACACACACACACAGACATATATATATATTATATATATTTTATATCTGTGTGTGTATATTTATATATATATATATATATATATATATATATATATATATATATATACGAATAATCTGTTTAATTAATGTGAACACCAACAGCTCACATTTCATGTATCCACTGACAATTCCTGCAGAGAATTTTTAAAAATTGCTTTTTTACAGGGAAGCAAGCCCCCACACACCGATCTATAAATATACTGCCTTGAGATTGCACAAACTCAGAGAATGTTTACTTACAGAAACAATTTGTGTACTTGAGTGTCTTATACTGGAATGGGTATTCAGAGATATTAGTTAGTGAAAGATAACCATACCAATACACACAGACACACACACACACACACACACACACACACACACACACACACACACACACACACACACACACAAATATAGGTCTATTGACATAAATCAAAGCAGTACCTCTACAGAGAATCGTTGACAAAAATAATAAAATTGAAAAAATCAGCAGCATACACACACACACACACACACACATATATATATATATATATATATATATATATATATATATATATATATATATATGGGTCTCCTTCAGTTTGTCGAAAACACAGTTTATGGAGAAACAGAAGGTCAAAGCCACTTAAGCGAAAGTGCACTACACTGGAAGTGCACTTTCACGAAAGACAATTTGCCGAAGCACGTTACAGTGGGGATAAGGAAATATATCCTTTTCCCCACTGTGGTGCGATCTCGGAGTTAGTATATTTAAGTGGGGGGTGGGGTGCAGGGGGGGGCTTGTTTACAGTAGTTTTTTTATTTTATTTTTTCTGATTCGATGAATCGGCTTTTGCGAAAGTGCACTTTTTGACATAGTGCACTTTCACGGAAGTGGGGTCTTACTTTTCTTTTTCGAGATTGTGAAATTTTGATAAAGAAAAGTAGATCTATGTATATATATATATATATATATATATATATATATATATATATATATATATATATATATATATATATATATATATATATATATCGATTCCTATTACAAGAACGAAAGTTCACTACTTTGAACTTATAACAGGAAGCCTCACTTCTGTGAAAGTTCACTTTAATGAAAGTGAACTTTTGCATAAGTGCACTTCACCAAAAACACCCAGCACAGTGGAGGATATAAAAAACAAGCTATGTCCTCCACTATGATGCGATAGTCACAGACCTTAGGGTTAGGGCATGCGTTAGGCTAAGGGGATAGTTAGTAAAGCTATCCCCTTACCCTAACCCATGCCCTAACCCTAAGGTTCGTGACTATCGCGCCATAGCGGAGGACATTAATATGTCCTTCACTGCGCTGCAGTCATCATGGATCTTAGGGTTAGGGCACGGGTCATGGTAAGGGGATAGCCCATAGGGCTATCTCCTTACCATGACCCGTGCCCTAACCCTAAGGTCCGTGAGTACTGCACGGAAGTTCAGTACAACACCCGTTCGTTGTACTGAACTTCGCGTAAGTGCACTTTCGATTAAGTGGACTTTCGCTGCAGTGAGCATTCCATGCACTATTTTGAATTAGTGAAAATTCGATGTAGTGTATGGAACCCATATATAATGTATACACACACACACAAACACAAACACAGACACACACACACACACACACACACACACACACACACACACACACACACACACACACACACACACACACACACACACACACAAATACTGGTCAAAAACTGTGATAAACCAGTATTAGACACACTTTGGAAATTTTATGAAAATTTGTATAAAGCAGAGGAATGGGGAAATTACAAAAACGCACAAATGGAAATGTTTATGGAACACTTAGGTATGACAAGGTTAGGCAGATGAAGCTCAACAATTAACAGTTAAGACAGAAGAAGATAAGATAAAAATCAATCTGCAGGAAAGTCACATGGAATAAATGGTATTCTTGTAGAAGTTTGGAAGCTAGGAAGGAAGAAAGTGATAAAAGATCTGGAATGTTTTAACAATATTTTAAAAGGAAAAACTTCCTGGAAGAAAGTTGTGGTGGCTATAATACCTAAAGATGGTAAAAAATCATTGACACCAGCTTCATATGGGCCCATTTCAATTTTAAATCATGATGATAAAGTGTTTATGTCCATAATAGCTAAAAGAATGCCAAAGACATTGCCACAATTGATACATATGGATCAATGTGATTTTGTGGAGGGAAGGCAAACATTTGCCAACATTAATAGAACAATGATAATCCAAAAGGAAGCAGAATATAAGGAACTACCACTGTTGTTGGTAGGTCTTGATGCAGAGAAATCTTTTGACAGAGTAAGCTGGGACTTTATGAGTAGGGCACTGGGAGCATTTGCATTCAATTATACAATAATAAGGATAATTAGGAGGATATATGAGGGATCAGAGGCAAAAATTAATGTGGGAGGGGTCCTCTCAGTTGTGTCTGAGCAGAGTAACCAAGCAGGGGTGTCCTCTTTCCCCTGTTTTATTTGTATTATATATAGAGCAACTGGCAAAGAAAACAAGGGACTCAGAAATTAAAGGATATACTTTGTATGGTAATCAAGAAAAGTTGGCAATATTTGTGGACTATATTATTTTCTACCTGATAAAACTAGAAAAGGACACCTCAGTGTTGTGCAACATTCTTAGACAGTTTCATGTCTTTTCAGGATATAAAATTAATAAAGACAAAACAAAGGCTATAGCGGTAAACTATGTACCCACACATGAACTGTTTCAGCAATACTCATATTTATGGGGACGTGAAGTATTTAGGAGACTGGATTAAAAGGGATTCTGTTATGGCAGCTGGTAAGACTAAACAAAAGATAACACAAAAACAGATAAAATGGAAGCTCTTGTTTATGGCTATGGATATCAAGATACAGGCAGTGAAAATGTTTTTAGTCTCTTTAGTTTTATAACCATGTCAGGAATATTTTTATCAACCAGAGTAGAAGCTGTGGGCAGTAATTACTAAAGAGTTGTAGGATTTTATCTGGGAGGGAAAGAGGACAAGTGTGTTAAGATAAGGATTTTATCTGAGAGGGAAAGAGGACAAGGGTCAAGTGGGATAAGTTAATCCTTCCAACAGAACAAGGTGGTTTAGGATTACCTGATTTAAAGGGATATTTCAGAGCTACCATCAAGGCTCATATACATAACACAAACAGAAAGCTATAATTCAAAGTGGAATGGGATGATGATGATGAAGAAGCAGAGTGGAAATTCAAGAAATAAGGAGAGAGTGGGACTTCGGATGCAGATCCTTTAGGAGAATAACAACAGCCATATAGAATATTATATTCATAAAATAGCAGAACATATTCTAAGAACTAAGTCAACATGAGAATGGAGAAAGGAGATCCTGCCAACATAAACAACTGCAATTAGGGGGTACAGAAAATAGGCAAAAGTGGGATCAAATTTGCTGGAGAAAACTGGCAAAGGAACCAAGGCACTAGAAGTAAATAGAGATACAGAGAAAGGTAGCAGAATACAGAGAGGTCAAGAAGACATTTGGACTGCAGGCTTGAGACTACCTTCCCTATCAGGGATAGATGTCAAAGTATAGGCTAAGAGAAAGGAATAGGGAATCCTAAGTGAAATACCTGCTTTTGTAGAGTTTTTAGTTGAATCTAGAACAGAAGCTACTGTTAAAAAGGGGGATAACTAGTAGGGCATATAAAATATTGCATGATAACCATAGGAATCAATCAGAGAGGGTTAGAAAAGATTGGGAAAAGAGACTGGCTAAAGCAATTCACAAATAAACAATGGGAGAACATATGTATGGCTCCCAAATGTACAGCAAAGTCTAGAAGATTTATGATTTTTGCTTGGAAGTGTTTGTATAGGTAAGGTATTTTTATACCCCAAGCAGATATGAAAGAATGTTTCCTCAGGTAGATGGCAAATGTTGGAGGTGTGACAGATTAAAAAACAGGTAACTGGAAAAAAGAAGTTATGTACTCACCATAACGTTCCATGTGTGTTGTCCATCTCGACCCTTATTCTCACAGTGGGATCTGTTCCAATCCATCAGATCAGTCTTGGCCTGTTTGCTAGCTGGAGGACTTTAACCAAGCTTCTGGCTTGTACCCTTCTCATGATGCAGATGGATAATACCTCAGATCTTGTTTGCCGCCTTCCAAATTACACAGCCATACGTAAATCCCTTACAAGAAAGTAAGAATACAAAGATGCAGACATAATCAGCAAAAAAGTCTTTAATTTATAAGGTTCTCCAAGGAATATCTTCTTGCTGTACCAGATTAGGGAAGGGGTTGGAGGGTGGGATGTGAGAATAAGGGATGAGATGGAAAATACACATGGAACGTTATGGTGAGTACATAACGTCTTTATGTGATGTTGTCAATCTCGTCCTAATTCTCACAGTGGGGATCGCATCCCAAGCAACCTGACTCTTGGGCGGCTCATGGAAGAATATTCCTCAGAACCATAGAACCAAAGGCAGCTCTACCCCTGGAAGCCAAATCTACTTTGCAATGAGTGATAAAGGTATGCAGATTAGCCCATGTGGCAACAGCACAGGTAGTACCTAATGGCATTCTTGCTTGGAATGCTGCAGACGTAGCTACTGATCTGGTAGTATGAGCTCTTATTGGAAATGGTATTGGCTTGCTCTTAGATTTGTATACAAAGGAAATACACTGGGATAACCAGTTAAACAAGGTTACCTTTGAAACTGGAAGGCCTTTTCGGGTGTCTGAATAGGATATAAACAATTGGTCAGATTTCCTGAAATCAGAAAGTTCTTTGTAAATAAAATCTCAACTATCGGTGTACATCAAGCAAATGCAAGGTATATTTGCCTTTGTTTTGAAAGTTAGGGAAGAAAAGTGGCAGCTCAATAGATTGGTTCAAATTTCACTCTGAAATCACTTTGGGGAGAAAGGTAGGATTTGTTCGTAAGGATACTCTGTCTTTGTGGAACATGAGGTATGGAGGTTTTATAGAGAGAGCTTGCAACTCTGAGACCCTCCTGGCAGATGTAATAGCTATTAGGAATAAGGTTTTCCACCTCAAAAATTTTAGATTCGAAGTTGCTGAAGGTTCGAAGGGTATGGAAACCAGATTAGTAAGAAGAAGGTTAAGGTCCCAAGGTGGAGTAGGGTTCTTGTATGGGGGTCTTAATAATAGTACACCCTTCAAAAAGGCTTTGCAAAGCCTGTGTGCCATAACAGAAGAATCCTTTAGGCTTATATGAAAATTTTAAATTGCAGCTAAAGAAACTGTGATAATGGACGCAGCTGCACCTTCATGGAACAGTTCTGAAAAGAACTCCAAGATGGTATTGATTGGCACAGAAAAGGGGTTTAGTTGGTGATTTTTGGCCCAAACAACAAATATTTTCCACTTGCTGGTGTAAAGTTTTCTTGTGGGGGATTTGAGAGAAGAAAGTAGAATTTTCTTCACTGGAGAAGACTAAAGGGGAAACCTGGCAATTAAGGGAATTGGAGAAGCCAAGCTGTCAATTTGAGGTTCTGAAGGTTGGAATGAGCCATTCCTGATGGATGTGTCAACAGGTCCAGAGTTGGATCTAGAATCCATGGTTCTTCCAGAAGATGAGGTCGTAGAAAGGGGAACCAAATTTGTCGAAGCCAATGAGGGGCAATGAGGATTATGGTGGTCTCCAACAAATTTGCCTTCTGTAACAATTTGGGAATCAGGGGAATAGGAGGAAAGGCATACAGTAGTCCAGGATGCCAATCGTAAACAAGTGCATCCCACGATGACTCCCCCTCTGGAGGGATCAGGGCAAAGTAGTTGCTGCATTTGGCCTTGGATGGGGAGGCAAAGAGATCGCAGGAAGGATGGCCCCACTTTTGGAAAATAGTCTCTGCTACTTTCTGATTGAGGGACCACTTGTGTGGCCAAAGAATGGCTCTGCTGAATCTGTCTGCAATCACATTGGATTTCCACAGGATGTGCGTTGCAACTAGAAAGCGGTTGGAGTTTATCACCCATTGCCAAACTCTTAATGCTTCTCAGCACAGGGGGTAAGATCTGTTTCCTCCTTGCTTTTTTATATACCACACTACGGACATATTGTGTGGCATCCCTCGGTGACTCCCCCTCTGGAGGGATCAGGGCAAAGTAGTTGCTGCATTTGGCATTGGATGGGGAGGCAAAGAGATCGCAGGAAGGATGGCCCCACTTTTGGAAAATAGCCTCTGCTACTTTCTGATTGAGGGACCACTTGTGTGGCCAAAGAATGGCTCTGCTGAATCTGTCTGCAATCACACTGGATTTCCACAGGATGTGCATTGCAACTTGAAAGCAGTTGGAGTTTATCACCCATTGCCAAACTCTTAATGCTTCTCAGCACAGGAGGTAAGATCTGTTTCCTCCTTGCTTTTTTATGTACCACACTACGGACATGTTGTCCGACTGAATTGCTATCATTCCTAGAGGAAGAGAGTCCTGAAATGCTTGCAATGCCAGAAGCATCATTCTCATCTCTAGGACATTTATGTGCAGATGAGCCTTGTGATTTTGCCAGATACCACTGACTGTCTTTCCCAGATAACCCCCTACCCCATCTGGGAGGCGTCCATGGTTACTGTCACTACCGGTTTTGGTGGAATGAATAGTCATCCCTGACAGACTAGAGGAGAATGGATCCACCATTGGAGGTCCATTTTGCATGTGTTTCTAATCGGAATCTTGTGAGACATGGGAAGTTCTAGAAAGGACCATTGAGTTGATAGTAGACATTTTAATATTCTCATGTGGAGGTGTGTAAGGGGGGACAAGAATTACTGAAGCTGCCAGCTTCCCTAATACTTGTAGAACTTGTTTTGCTGTTGGGTGTGCTCTTCTGATTAGATTCTCAACATAGTAGCGAAGATCTTTTACTTTTTCTTGGAGAAGTTTTGCCATCAAGGAACTGGTGCCTAATTCTGCTCCAATGAAGCTTAATTTTTGAGATGGTTCTAGAGCAGATTTTTCTAAGTTTACTGTGATGCCTGGGGAGGTGCAAATTTGAATGGTGTCCCTGGCTTGTAGTAGTACATGTCTGGTTGGGGCAGTGATGAGCCAGTCATCTAGATAGGGAAACACTCGGAATCCTCGGTGCCTCAGGTGAGCCGCTATCACTGCAACATATTTGGTGAACACCCTGGGGGCTGTATTGAAACCAAAGAGCAGGATTCTGAGCTGATAATGAGTGGCTCCTAGCCAAAAGCGTAAATACCTTCATGACCGTCTTTCCATTAATATATGGCAGTAAGCGTCTTGCAGGTCTATAGATCACATCCAACTGTCTTTTTCCAGCAATGGAAGTATTGATTGCAGTGTTACTATCCGGAACTTTGTCTTTCTTACAGATTTGTTTAAATTGTTGAGATCTGAAATGGGTCTCCAGTCCCATTTTCTTTGGAACTAAAAAGAATTTTGAATAAGTTTCGGATACTCTCTGGTCTGCGGGGACTTCTTGGATGACTCTTTTGTTTAGCAACTTTTAAATCTCTAATGTTGCTTGTTCCTGATAATGTTGCTTGTTCCTGATGACAGGGTGGAACATCTGGAACTGATGTTCTGACAGGGGTGGTGAAACAAAAGGGGATTATATATCCTCCAGAAATTATATCCACCACCCATTTGTCTGTGGTTATTTTTTACCAGGTTATTAGGTGCAAGGACAAATGCCCCCTCAGCTGCCTCCAGAGGTGGACAATCGGTTACTCCTTCAGGAGGGCTGAAAGGGCCTGCCAAAGAAAGTATCTCTGTAGCCCTGATTTTGCGGACCTCCTCTGCTACGATGGTGGCATCTTCCGTTGTTGTTCCCCCCTCTGCCTTGGGGAGAGCTTTTCCCTTGTGTGTCTTGGTAAGCTCTTTGTGTTCTCTTGAACCACATTTTCCACTGTCTCTCTGACCTTTAGGAAAGGGTCTAGTAATAGTGGAAAAATGCACTCCAACGGCAGACAAAGTCTTACCCTCCTTTTCACATCTGGTGAGCGTCTTTTTTACTTTAGTTCCAAACAGGGATGAGTAATCAAATGTGGCATTAACAAATGAAAATCTGAAAGGTTCC